>NC_047156.1:11109396-11344396 GCF_009819705.1 Hippoglossus hippoglossus | reverse complement strand
GGTTTAACAGATGCCAAAAGTTGTTGGAGTAATAAAGTTTAATGTAATGCATCACTGTGACACACCACTTTGATCTTGCATATGTGATAAGTAATATTGATTCAACCATTTGGCACAACCCTACATGACACTATGTCTGTTTGTCCGCCAACAGCCATGAGCAGCGGAGATTACGTAGGCAGACGCACTGTGAATTTCTTCTTACCTTGCAGCTGGTACGGATGATGACTAAGTCAAATGACTACAAAGGTTCCTCTGAGAGAAACACCAGCAATACAACCCTGATCCAGCCTCCAGTCAAGGGTGGAGCAGACTATTCAGATTTCGACGAGGCCTTTGAACATCCAGCGCTCTGAGTTTACAGAAGTCCGTGCCCTGGCCATTCAGTGCCATTCAGGATTCACACTGTACACACCCCAAGAAACCCAACTCCGCTCTGAAGATTCTTCACGTTCTTATGGATTACAGGTCTTAAATAGAAGTTCTCCAACCTCCAACTCTGATTAAAAGTCTTTTCACATCATGCTTAACACAAGGAAATATGTGTGACTTCTAGAATGAATATTAGTAACTGGCAAACCATTTTTCCTATTGTATTTAAATTTTTAATTCTTTTCTCTTTTTAAGTATTCAAGAAATTAATGAATGCAAGTGTGTGGACATGTATGGACTTGTGTGTGTGTGCACGTCCCTGGCACTGCTCAGGAAAGGGGTGGACAGTTCAAAGAGAAAGAGTACTTTTGGCAGTACACCCGCATCCTATAAAACCGAAGTACCCTCTTTTTCCTTTTTGGGATGGTAAACAACATGTGTCATACCTCTTGTGGCCCATAAACTCACAAACCATATGGACCTCTTACTCACCAGAGCATCCACTCGGGGAGTGAATTAATCTCTTGTCAATTTATGTCAATATATATGTATATAGAGCTGCTGTCCACTGTAAATCCACGGCCGCCTACTACATCATCAACACCCCATCTTTAAGTTGTTGATACAGTTGGACCTTAGCTCGTGTTTGCGTAGCCATGGGGTACCATTGTTATCCTTCCCCCTACTCCACTGCCCTTCTGCCCCTCGACCCTCACTTTCAAAGATGTGGTGGAATCTCCTGGGGTTAAGCAAGGAGGCTGGGGGTGTGTGTGTTCGTGTGTGTGTGTGTGTGTGTTGGTTATCAAGGGAAGCTGGTATGTACGCTTCAGAGAGTTTAACGCCATCCATTGAGGAGATCACACTGCGGAGGAGCAGGCTGCTGCTCAGGTTCGTGCTTTCGGAATAAACACTTCCCCGCTGCGTTCAGTTGAGTCAAGTCTTCAATAGAGTTAAAAACATGTGTGTGGAGGCCTGCACCCACACACACACGTTGGTCTGGACACACAGATTTTTCAAGTATTCCCAGTGACCTGTAGGGGTCAGAGTTCCTTCACCTCCCTGATACCATGTGTCACTGATCAGACGTTACTTCCTCAGGACTGCGCAGCGTCTCAGGCTGTCTAGGTACTATTCTGTAATTCAGGACAATAGATCATCTGATTTCTTCCTCTCCAGGAGTAAATCTGAGTCAGCCTCACCTGTCAGCGGGGCAATAAATAATTTATACGACGATATAAATGATTCATGAAGCAATAATGCCGTGTCACTTACCTAATGGGTCCTACAGTGGATAATGTTTAATGAAATCCCCCAGTATGATGTGAATAATATCTCCACCACGTTGCTGCCATGAAAATTATACCTGCTCACTGGAAGCTCTCTGCCAAGGATGGTGCCAGATATTGTCCCCGCCAGCCAAAATGTAAATGATGATGTCTAATGGAAATATCGAATGTGGAGCCGTCAGCCAAATAACCAGGCTCGCGAGGCTGCTACCTGAAAGCCTGACTTGTAATAGAGATATCACTGAATGGGCGTGTTTCACCAAACTAACAGCATGTGGTTTTAAATGACTGATACGCTCACAGGTATCATTAGCTATCTACAGATGGCCATGTATTTGGGTGCATGTGAGTAAGTGTGTGTGTGTGTGTGTGTGTGTGTGTGCTCGCGCATGCTTGTGTGTATAATTATGGATCTCCCAGTGCTGAGCGAGAAGCATTTCTCTTTGGGAAAAGCCATCTGCTGAAACAGACCTGCACCATTCATCCTGAGTATAATTACCATGCAGGGAAGAACAGAGTGGAAAAATGACATCCAGGAGAAAAAAAGAAAGGGAGCGAGGGAAATGATTCTAAACTGCCAGGGCGTCTATGTCTGGCACCACTTTTCATCACAAAACTGACAACAGCGCTTGATCAAAACTGGGCCAGAGAGACAGGAAGAAAGAGTGAATCAGCGACTTGAGTAATAAACAGTCCAGTTGTGCCAACACAGAATTTCTTCTGATTTGGAAAGTGAAGTTGCTCTCAAACGTCACTGAGCTACTTTCCTAATGGGGTGACAGTAAATGTATTTAATTCCTCCAATTACATCCTTTTTACAACACCACACTATTTAAACACTGCCACAAGCTTTCCATGATAATTACAATTTTGGGCTTTTCTTAACAGCTAAATTAAATGTAGTTGGATATAGAAGCCGTGTTATCTGCATGAGCTTTGAATGCAAACTTTCTTTAGAGGTCTGCATGTAATGTTGAAAAGTGGACTTCGAGTATATCAGATGAAAATGTGTCACACAACCAGCACATACAAACTCAGGAAGCTTAAAAAGCCTTGTAAAAAATGTATTTACTTATTTCAACTTGGTTTACTTTGTTGGTATTTTTACAAGTAAAGAGAGCAGAAGCATCTCTCTGCCTCACAGGGGCAAACGATGTCACAGCAACAACTTCACTCACTTCACCAGCTCAACATATGTGGATCAGGGATTTAAATCTACAAGAGTAAGACATAAGGTTCTACGACATAGCTGCATCATTTAGAGATTTGGCACGTATAACTCACCTTTATAGAAGAGTTTTAGCCGGGGGATGTTGTTCTTGGTCTTGGCCTGCTGGGCTCCGCTGCCCTCCATCCTGAGCAGAACCATCCCAAACAGCAGCATAATGCTGCCCCAGGGAAAGCCCATGGTCTTGGGGCAATAGAGGTCGGACAGGTCCTTTAAATACTCGACTCCAGTGTCGGTTTCAGATCTGGTGTAGCAGGATATATGCTGTTACTGTTGTCCTGTGGTTATGAATAAATGCTGGTGCATCAATCCAGACTTGTTCTCACCAGGTATCTCCCTCCTTGCAAAAGTGAGAAACTCTTTCCTGTTCCAGGGGTCAAAAGCTAAAATTAGAGTCCAACTCCAGGGGAGACGGAACCTGCGAAGCAGAGTTGGGGTTATGGGTCAATGTCACTGCAAGAGAGACTCCCACAGCAGTCCACAAGTCCAAGGTAAACCGTACAAAACTAAGCACAAATAAGAGTTTGTCATTGTGCTAATACATTACACGACGGAGGAGAGAGTCTGGGTACATCTGCCATAGTTTTCTGTCCTGGTTCCTGACCAGCATGAAGCTCAGGGCGAACAGCGATCCACGTTAATGCTGAGCTTCTACCTTCAGCTAAAGAAAGAAAGACAGGTCCAGTGTGTTTCAGCTGTTAATCCCGTCTGCTTGGTGAGCAAAAGCTCCACTGACTCTGCCTCTGCTCCGCTTTCACCTATCTGTCTCTCTCTCTCTCTCTCTGTACTCAACATTGGTTTGGATTAGCACAGCACCACTCAGCGCAGATCTGGTCTGTCCCCACTGCACAAGGCACAGAGAGCAACTGAGAACAGCTGAGGCAGACAGCACAGTCAGAGAGAGAGAGAGAGAGAGAGAGAGAGAGAGAGAGAGAGAGAGAGAGAGTGGAGGGGGGGTTGAGAAAGGAAGAAGAGTGCAGTGTAGGCGGGAGAAAGGGTGAGAGAGAGCATAGAAAGCATGAGAGAAAAGAAAACTGTGAAAGCAAAAGTAGTAGGAGAGGAAAGGTTAGGGCAAGGGAAGAGGTTAGGAAGAGAGTGAAAACAGGAAAAAAAACAGCGGTACATGAAAGTGGAACATTTGGAAGAAAGTGAGGATTTCATGATGTAGATGAGACTTCAAACAGCTGAAAGTTTGTTTATTCTCTCGCATTGTTCTGTTTCTTCTTCTGCATAATGAATGGTACCCCTTTTATAATGATCTCTAAATTTTATTATAAATATGCACTTGTGCTCAAATGTATTGTGCGGTGAAGTCAAGGGAGTCTGTGCTTTATGTGGTTAAAAGTCCATCACTTTGAGCGGTCTATTATTTAATGTATCACAAAAGAATATCAGTTATTCCATTACAAATTACACTAGATATAGTTTGTCTCCTCTGGGTGAAGAAGCCAGACAAAGAGACTATACCAAGTGCACACTATTTAAGTTTCTCCCTCTCTAAAATACCTGAGTCTGATGGATTAGTGGCAAAGCTGCCGTAACAGCGTGGTAGCTCGTGGTTTATATACAGCGATATGCACCACGGACTAACGCGGCTTGTCAGACTCATCTGTCTGGTGATGGCGCCGCTTCACAATCTCATGGAAGAGCCCAGAAGTTCCGAGAATGAGGTTGATTTTAAGCTTAATTCAATTTTCATGCTAAACAATCTACGCCATCTGTTAAACTGTGACAAATGACATTTTGTGGGATAACAAGGACGTCGTTGACCAAAGGACGTCATTACTAGCTGGAAATTCTGTAAGTTTATCTAACTTGAGGTTGGACGTGAACAAGTGTAAAGCTTCTTACACCATGCACAAAACAACAGCACGTGTCCAGCTGACATAACCCGCATTTTACGTAGATACAGAGTCCCAAAAACATTACAAACCGGATGAATGATAATAGCAGCTTGAGTGGGCATTTATTGGCATCATAGTCTAAAGGGGAGTTCCCTGTATTTTCATCCCAAATGAGATGTCAATCTAACCCTAAACAGTGGACCCTCAGTGAGCTGATTCCTTCCCGTGGTGAATGATAATGACTTTGGTGGCAATGGTGTGGTTAAGACCTCTGACTGGCTATAGATGGATCTGGATAAAGAGCCGTCAGACAGAAGGAGGAGAGCTTAACTAATCTCGCAGTGAGAGGATGGGCCTCGCGGTTATGCTAATGTAAACTGGCGCTGGGAGGTTCAAGGGAGAACACTGGAGACTACGGGGGAACAAGTGTCACGCCACAGTCTCTGCTTCCCAAACAGACTGGATTAGGGCCTGGAACAGACAGATCCTGTTCTTTGCGATGTGGAATTGGCAGTGTTGACGCACCAGTTCATTATTCGAGGGATCATGTAACACAATCTGCCATAACTAAAGCCAGACGGAGTGATTGTTTGAGGTGATTATTAGCAGTGAATGGCCCACTTGAGAATGTCACTTCATACTCCCTGCCATACTCTTTTGCATGTTGATAACTGCAGTGTTGTCATGCGTTTGATGTCCATGTGGACAAGTGGATAACAGGAACCGTAGCTTCCTGTACTCTATGCCACATCACTAATGCTGTCCAAACCCTGAAGTACTGTCACTTAGGACTCTGTTTGATTCTTATTAAAAGTGCTTATGCAGACTTTGACTGTTAAATCCTTTAGGCCCCTCTTCAAAATAGACAGTGGTGAGAATGCAGGAGGTTAATCAGAGCTTCCAACTCGAGTTTTCCATTTCTCCACTAAATCCCAATTTCCCTAACCCTTTTTTTTTAAATTTATCTACTTTAAGGGAAAGTTCACCCAAAAATTTTAATTCACTCATCATCTACTCGCCACTGTGCCGATGGAGGGGTGGGTGAAGTGTTTGAGTCCGCAAAACACTTTCGGAGTTTCAGGGGTAAACAGTGTTCCAGTCAAATCCAACTGGATACATTTTAGTAACTGGTGACCGATTCTTCAAACGTAAAAAAACAAAACATGAAATGCCTCCATACTGCTCCTGTGTTGTCAGCCAAGCCCCAATATTCAAATATGACTCGAAACAGCATCATTAACACCATGTTTTAGCCTAAATGTCCGCTGATATCCTCCCCTTCCTTTTTAGTATCACGAGAACTGCAGCAGTAACTTATCTTCCCCGAGGAGTTTGTTTGTTTACAGGATTACAAAAAAGCTACTAAACTGATTGCCATGAATTTTTTGGAGAGGGACCCTTAGGCAAAATACATTATATTTAGATCCGGATCTGCAACGAAATTTCATGGGTTCTTTCTTGACCCATATCACATCCTCAACCAATTTCTCATGGTAATCCGTCCAGTAAGTTTTGCATAACTCTGCTAAGTAACTAACTAACTAACCAGTTGACAGACAAACAAAATGAAAACAAAACCTTCTCGGCTGAGGTAATAATTCATGGATCTTGTATGTATACACTGAGTTTCATTTCTGATGATCTCAAGACTCTTTTTCTGCAGATAAATTGCAAATTCAGAACTTTCTTCCTTTTTACAGCCTTGTGAAATTGTTGAATCCTCTTCCGCCCCTCACCTCTCAGCCAAGCCAGGGTTCTGAAGTGGACTGATCAACATCGGCCCATTGAAAGGAGGGACACGTCCTTGACTGTTTTTACAGAGGCCAAAGGGACTTGTTTGTTTCAAGGAGAATGCCAGTTTTTGAAGCACCAATTCAGCCTCATGTTCTAACCTCCTCCATTCACTAAGACAGTGGGCCTGGAGTGCTCTGTCCATTTCAGACTTCATCAACTCATATGTGTGAATGCAGCAGGCGAGGGGGGAGGGGCTTCTTTACCTTGTGGAGCGCTGTGGTATGTTTGGAAGTGGGGTTGATAAGGGATGTGGAGTAGTGGCAGCAGCGGAGATCTGTCGTTACCCACTGAGTCGGGGGCCCCCCCCATCAGAGATCACTCAGGCCTCCTTAAACAATACCCTCCCCACCTCACCACACCTCCTGCCCACACAAGTACACCCCCAACCCTCTGATCTTCCTACAAGCGAGCTGCTTTCCTCTTCTGCCTCTCTGAGCATCACCTCCCCCCACTCCACACAGGCCCATACATTAACCCCCATCTGCTTCCACGCCGCCCCATCTCTCTGCACCTATACCCCCCCAAACCAAAAACTCTCTCCATCACTTTCTCCATTCCTCTGTCCATTCTCTGCCTCATCCTGTCTGACCTCCACCTACTCTCGACAAGCCTGGGAACATAATCCCCTAAATGAGAGGATTTGGCTCAGCAAAATGAACCACAAGCCAAAGACAAGCAAATTAACCACATTTGCCGCCCACCTACCATTTACAATACCAGCCTGCATAGTTGAGCCCCACATCCACCCACCCAGGCGTAGTTAAGATTAGCTTCATGACAGCCAGAAGTGAGTGATTAGAGCAGGCAGTGTGCAAGAAAAAAAGACAGCCTCAAACCAAAAGTGCATGAATAAAAACTATCAAGAGTAATATTACAGGTTCCAGCTTTCTAAATGGTTTTTAAAATGATTTGTCAAGGTATTCATATTCCATCTGCCTTTCAGTACCTCTTAGTGGAGTGGATAAGAAATTTAAGAATACCACTGCGTGAGATTTAATCCTCGTCCCTGAGACAAGAAGAAATAAAGGATTCAGTGACGCAGTTTGCCCCGCTGCCATGGATATAAGGTTACTTCCTATGACAGGCATAAAAGACACACACACACACACACACCAACATGCGGTGATGGGAGCCAGCTGGGTGAGATGCCAGGTCTCGGTATGAAGGGAAAAGGGAAGGCCATTCTTCACCGTAGCAGCTATAGAGATCAGCTGAAGTCCTCGACAACTTACCCCAGGGGCTTCTGGGACACAATGTAAAGGAAAAACACATCTAATCCAACCAATGCTAGACGATAGCAGCGCTATTAAGCACCCTAGCTGGGAGAGAGTAAAATCATAATTTGGCATATCTGTCATCGCTGTCATCAAAAGGAGTGTAGTTCCACTCTGACTGTTCTATGTAAGCAGACTCATGGGAGAGTGGCATAAATAGACAGAGTATGCCATGCAGTATTCATGACTGAATAAACCACATGCTGTTGGTGATTTACTCTTTCTAAATGAAAAATGGATGAAAAATACAGCAAAAACCTCAGAGCTACGAATAAATTACTGAGAACAGTGTATCGTCCTTATAAAACTGAAGGAACCACACCCTTATTGTGGCCTTGGCAAAAATCAAAAGTGTGCGTTTCACAAGTTCAAGTTCAGACATGTACACGCTGTAAATACGCCAAAGTCTGAATAGCCTAGCGTAGGCATACAACAATCGCGAATGTCATTACGTATTAACGAGTTTCTCTAGAGGACAATACCAGTCGGCCACAGATGGGCATTAACTCCGGGATCCGAAGCTGCAGCGTCTGTTTGGATGTGCTTCACTTTTTTACAACACCTACATGAATTTATCATCATCCATCAATATTTCAACCTTCAGGCTACCTGCTTCTCACCTCCGCAGGGAACAACAAAAACACACTGCCTCTCTCTGACTCGCATGTAGCTGTGACAGCACCAGTGCTCATAAACTGGTCCCGGTTTATGGCTCATTTATATTCCGAACAAATACAGTCTCACAGTACGGACAATTCTGCAAGTCATCCAAGACGTACTGGTTCATCCATGTGATACACGAAGGGCCTTGTGACATTTCCGGGCAGAACTTTTGATGACTAATGAAAACCCTCCGAGCCAAACAGTGTTAATATGATACGTCGTCTTTGCCCTCCCTCTCGGAGGTGAGAGTGTGGGGTCAGCTGCAGTACACTGCCCCTGGAGCTGGTGGTGTTTCATGGTTTTGGTTAATACTCTGGCAGGATTGGTGCCCAAAGTTTCAGCCTTTCTCAGATATATTAATCACATTTCGAGATAGGCAGAGGTGCTCAAAACCAAAACTGTTCCACATTTGGTAGCAAGTTCCTCTGTGAGGTTGTGCAGCACCAGTGAGGAGACGCATTTAATCTCTTTGACAGTCTTTCCCATAATTGGGCTTCCACAGGCGTTCATTTGATAAAGATCTGCTATCACGGTGAATCAGCTTCTGTTATAAACTGTGTTTGTACCAACTGAGCTTTTATTGTGGGGAGATACAAACCAGACATTCAGTGCGGTGAAGTCAAAGGCATGCACCATTTCTGTCTGAGCTTTCTATCAATGAATTAACTTGAAAATAATAATATTTTTGTGTTTGCCTTCTCTGAAAGAAACAATCACACGCTCTGCGACCCTGGACGACTTCTCAGAAGATATAAAATAGACATAAACTGAGTTTGGGAACTGTAAACTATTCCTCTTCTTTTATGTCTTGCTGATAATTATCTGCACTGACAGCACATTCTGATACATTGAAAACCCATGCAGACACATTTTAGACAAGTGTGACTTTGGAATCAAAATAATCAGAAATTCAATGTTATTATTTAGTTTGTGGATTCCATTTTTCTCATTTTTATTTTTAAGAAGTTACAGAATTTCCCAATGCTCTTGCTTTACCCACAGCACTAAAGTACATTCTAGTTAAGGCTTTAGAAGGAAAAGCCTTATATTTTAACAGTAGTTTAATAGTTTGGTTAGAATTGTACAACAAATATACTTTATGTCCACAAAGCAACAACACTTGCCTGCGCAACTTAATCTGAACTGTCTGTAAACTTTCTTACTGTGACTCATTGTGTTTAAGTTGTTTTAATCCATCATCTGCCACATAAATTGTATATTTCACATGGTTTTTAAAACTGCTGCAGTTTTGCACATTTTCTGTGCAAACGTAATAAATCACTGGAGAATAAAAGACCTCCGTTTGCAAAGCTGATGTGTCAGAGCTGAGTCTCGCTTTCCACTTTCCTTCAGCATGAGGAAGGCCAGGTATAATGAGAGGGTAGAGAGGGAACAGGAGAATGAGTTACAATGTGCTTCGGTCACTGGTAGTGTGTGTGTGTGTGTGTGTGTGTGTGTGTGTGTGTGTGTGTGTGTGTGTGTGTGTGTGTGTGTGTGTGTGTGTGTGTGTGTGCGCGCGCGCGGCACAGACAGACAAGCTGAAACTCATCACTGATGCTGTTTATTGACTCGGCTCAGAGTGACAGCAGTCTAGACATCATACAGCTCACTTGCTTCACACTATAACAGACTGAATCGACATAAATACACACTTCACTTTCTTTCCCTCCCGCGGCACTCCAGGTGGTTAACACAGCGAGCCCTGAGCGGCTCAAGGTGTGAAGAGAGGAAGAAAAGACTGGGAAAGAGTCAAACAGAGAAAGAACCATAAGGCATCAAAACCACAGCCCAGCATGTAATGGAATACCTTTTGGAAGTAGACATAACAATAACTTCTTATGGGCAAACATGTGACTGACTCAGACGTCTTTTTTCCCTCTTGTTGCGGGCAGTGCCAATGGCAAAGTGGTTAGCAAGACACACAGGGGCCACTGTTCCTACAGTTACAAAAAGTTCCAGCCTGCTGATACACTATTCTTAGATCAGAGGCATCAGTCCCTGCTTGCTCGACTCTGCCAACTCACACAGAGTCTTGCAATAATAATCAACATTTAATATTTTCTAATGGTTTTGCTCCATGAGGAACAGAAAAGAGGGAGCTGCATTCACTCTGTAATTTCACTCAAAAGCCAGCAGGGCGGTCCAATTCAGCTGCTACTAAGTGACTATGGTCATGTTATTCTAGGGCTTATTGGGGGGCGGGGTCACAGGTTAGACTTCATTAAAAATCAATGCAGAAGTCTCAGGATTATACCCCTGCTGAGTCTTTGATCAGAAAACAAGAGGGTCAGTTTACAGCCTATGCCACTGTGGGTTAAGCCCAACCTCTTAGCACATAGCTCGGGTATAAAAACGACTTCTGTCATGAGCAAAGTCAAAAACCGAGCAGAAGGAGCAAAGTGGTCAAAATAAACCGCAGAAATGATTCTATGTCATCATGCCTGAACTATCAGACTAGTACAACAGACATTTATGTGTTTGTTCCCTGATAATCCCCATTTCAATCTGATTCAGGTTTGTTTCTGATTTCTAAAATGTGTTCAAATGTAGGCAACCATAAAATGTTCTATTTATATCAACACAAAATCAACTTTGATTGTTAAGCACTTTTTCAGAAATAAACTAAAAAATAGAAAATGTCTGCACAATTGGGTCCGGGACTTTCTGCGGAGTTTGCCTTTCACAGGTCAGTCATGTTCACAACAACATAAAAATCTGTGGAGCATTCAGTCGAGGGGGGGCGCAGGACGCAGGACGTAGATCACGGAGATCACGTTTTTTCATTTACAGTACATCGACACCGGCACCAGCCCCTGTTGCTGAAAGCTCTCGAGTCTTGTGGTCTTTCCAAGTTGACAACTTTGTCAGAGTCTAACATGTGCATGGCACCTCTTTTTCATCATCATCAGTCTTTTTCTGTTTTGCGTCTGTCGTCTGCTCACGTGGGTTCACTGGGACATTACTCAGAGTTTATAGGGGACTGTCTGGAGAACGTCCACAGCAACTGACCTGGACATTTGTGTTCTCAAATACAGCCCCTTTAGATAATGTCATGTCTGAAAGCAGCTTTCGGGTCCAAATCAGATATCCTTGTGTCTGTAGTTATATCATTACACAAACTTAATAATCATGGGAGCAAGCATTTTATGCATATGACTACACATTTCCAATGTCCTTGTGATGTTCATTTCTGCATTTTCATCAAATCTCTTGCCACATCTGACCCCTGAATGGGCACATCAGCAGTGTCAGGTGAGCCTATAAACATTGTGTGTTCTGACATTTACTATTGGATTAACTGACCTTGTCAATAGCAGGGGTGAGCGCGGCGGGGGGTGGCAGGGGGGGTCTTGATCGATCGAACCGGAGCGTCTCTTTTAATGGGGCCTCTGGTGTTAAGCTGAGGTCAAACAGAGAGGGATCCGTGAGCCTCCACCTTCAACCCAGATTTATACCATCGAGTTGAACCTTGACTCTGACACAAGCCCAATAATCCTTATTCAGCCTTGTACTGTTCTGTCCTTGGTGAATACAACCTATCCACTGTAAATCACTGAGATGAAGAGAGAGGCCGGGGGAAGCGTGAAGCGAGAGTAAGAAGGGAAAAAAGGGGCAAAAAGTGAGAACTAGTTGGTACAACCATTTAGTTGATAAGAAAAGACAAGAAAACACATTCATACTGGATATATTTGAAGCTAGAGGACAATCAGTGTCCACAGGTGAACGGCTGGTCAACCACTAACATCTGTCTTTTGTCTGCAAAGGAAATGGAGACAATCAGCATTTAGTCCCAGGTCAAATGACTCTGCTATAAACACAAGTTTTTATCGGCTCTGGCTCCGATCGGCAGTGATAGAAACACAATACCCAGGTGAACGTGCTAATATCTTCCTCCTTATTTTGGCCGTCTAGACAATATGACGAGCATTGAGCGTTTGTGACATTGAAGTTGACTCACAGAAGAATCAAAACCCAAAAAAGGAAAGCAAACTCCTCTACTGGCAATGGGAAAGGAGTCAACCTTTAAAACAACTCGTGCATAACAGCTAATTTGAGTGTAGAAGAGGTATCAGAGAGGGGTCACCATGGGTCTGCTGTATGGAACAGAAGGGGTTTGTGTTTCTGCCCCACATCACCCGACACAAAACCCACCAGATTCCACCTCTGGCTGGTGTCTTCTGTCATCCCTCCCTTTCTTGTTCACACTTCTCTTCCCCTGTCTTGTCTATGTCTGCCTCCACTCATCCTGACAACCTCCAGTGCTCAGTAGCTCCGGCTGTAGGAGCCCACTTCGCCGAGGCCCCGGGGAGGTTGATAAAACAGCAGCAATTCCACGCTAATTAGTCAAGAGGAAATTGCACCTCATTTTAGCTCATTGCTGGACACACAGCAGAAATGTGACCCAACTTGTCTTTCATCCTGCGCACTCAGCCATGGTGTTCACTCCAAGTCTACCGTGGCAGGTTTCCCTATACATTTTTTGTTGTTTAAGAATAAACAAATATGTACGATTAGAATTTATATGTTTCCTTTTTTTGCATGAACTGCTCCAACTGTCATTCCCTTTGCCGACGTCCCATATTTACCCTCATCCACAGGTGTTTTAATGTGCACGTACTTGAATTTCTGCGGCCGTCTACCAGGTGCAGCCATATAATTTTAACAAGAGTTTTAACATCCCGGCTCATAAACTATCTTTATGATGGGGAGAGAAGCATTTTGGATTCATGTGCCATTCGTATAGTGGCTCACTACAATCACAGCCTTGCTTTGACCCTCGTCTTTCATTCATGTAAACACTACAAACATGTTTTCAACCGATCAAATTTCATGTCACATAAAAAAGCATTCATCAGAATGAGTGGCCCGGCAGACAAAAACAAGTCATCATGAAAGGACAGTGTGTTTAGTTTCACTTCTAAGCAGAAAGCCTGCATTCCTGTAAGTTAATACAGGGCGCTCACCGACGACCGAGAGTTTCTGCTCTAAATTAGGTGGAGAGAGAACCCCTACAACTCACAGAGAGAGAAGGGGGTATTATTGTATGACCCCCCTCAGCTCAAGTATCAATAACTACTGGGTTTGTCATGGTTGAGTAAAGAAAGACCTGGAGGAAAGAGTGAGACAACACATAACTATCTCTCAATCTGCGATCGCGGCTCCGATAGGAAGCACTCTCACTGCCAAAGAGAGGAGAGGAGAGAAGGGAAGGGAAGGGAAGGGAAGAGAAGAGAAGAGAAGAGAAGAGAAGAGAAGAGAAGAGAAGAGAAGAGAAGAGAAGAGAAGAGAAGAGAAGCTTACAGAGCTTTGTCAATAATCCACCCCTCCTCTCCCTGTAATTCCTTTATCTCATCCTCTTCCAACCTTATGTTCTTCTGCTTGGTCCTCTCATTATGGTGCCCATGGCTGTATACACTTAAGTGACCCGTGGGTGAACGAGAATGAAGGCAACCACTGTTACCGTGAGCGAACACATTCTGGTTAATGCTGCTCGTTGCATACAACGACAAACAAAGGAACCCAGCAAACCACCCAGACGTGCACAGTCATTCTATTCCTGCCTGTGCCCCTTTAGCCTCTATGTTCAATAATGGCTCTGGCCGGCCGCCTGTGATCACAGCGCGCTAGAGTGTCCAACCTGTCATCTCCAATCACACCGCCGCGCTCCGCATCATTCATGTGTCTGTCCAAATGGGAAAATGCATAATTGTGTTTTCATCATTATGGCCATTGGGCATAGTGTAGTAAACATGAGTTTAATGAGGGCTTAGTTTTCTAATCTGGTCCTGTACAGTTCACTATAGCTGCTTTCAGACATGCGCTGGTCTCTGCAATGACCTCCCAGTATAAAGTCTGTAGAAATCCAGGAGAAGTCGACCTGCTGGATTCACTGCGAGCGAGTTGGGGGTTGATGACGCTTCTAACGCGCGAAAGACGCAAAAATGAAAAATAATGAAAACAAATCAAACATCTCCCGGTTCAAAAAGCAGTGGCACACAGGTAGAAGACACCGAGTCCTTACTTTGTGGTGATAAAGCCGACAACGGTGCCTGTGTGCTGTAAACAAAATCACGTGTTAATACATCACTTCCTGTCTCTGTCTGCTGCACCCGGCTGCTCCGCCTCTCGTCTGGATAATGCAGAGGATTTGTTGCTGTTGTGAACGCATCTGAGCAGAGAACCTCCCGCTGTGTTGTGCATGTGTGAAAGGCAAACTCTGGGTAAACTCTGTCGCCAATTCTTCTTATTTTCCTAGGAGGTCATGTCTGAAAACGGTTTATTTAAAATTTTAAGCCAATTGTGTATTAAATAGGAGTCAATCTAGTGTTAATAATACATGTGACTTTGGAGATGCATTATAAAATAGCCCGGGGTCAAACCTCCTACCACGAAGTTATTATTTTGCCTTGTGTGTTGAGAATAATTGAATTCAAGGAAAAGGACACGCTGAACCTCCCCCCCTTCTAATTATGCAGCAAATCATAATTGAGAACACAATGTTAGCTACACAGTAAAATGGGTAATTAACTAAACCAGCAGCAGTATATTATTACACTTGGCTCCGTCTCTCTTTGGTATGTGCTCTGGGTGCTGCTGCAGAATATACTGTTGTGTTTGAGCGAGCAGTAAATGAAAAGAAGTGTCTCGACTCCGACTCTATATTATATCAAAGCTCACGGGACAGGCCTATATCTGCACAATAATAATGTTACGATCAAACTCGGATAGAAGTTTGTTTAAGATCTGGATTTATGATTTGCAATATTTTTGCCACCGCCTTCCCATGACGTTTCTATTATTATACTCATTTTATATTTCCCTCGTGACGACTGTTCCCTACCTGTCGTCTCCTAACACTTGCACCGACATGATCACAGCCCCGCCCCACCCCTGCACCCAGCAACTCCGAGGGAAGGAGCGTCGGCACCACAACTGGGGGAAGCGAGAGTTAATGGCACGCTTAAAGAGTTTTCTCAAAACAAAGTGAAACTCACCTCAGGATAGCAGGGTCATTATAACACTCTGCTCCACAAAGTCTGCCACGCCCACTTCCCAAACAAGACAGGGGGAGAAGAATCATCCCTCAGGCTCTGGTTTCCACAGCGTTTATTTAAGGCATATTTACAATCTCTCACAGGCCGATGAATGTGATCATTTGATCATGTTATATTGCAAGGTAATTGCCACAATTTGGGCTGACTGCAGTTGTTCTGGGCAATAAATAGAAAGTAAACTTGCACATTTCACATATTCCATTCGTGGACTTATTGCCAATGACATTGTGCATTGTGTTGGAAAAACCAATTATCTTTTATTTTGGAGAACCAAAACCAAAATAATCAACTTAATAAGAAGGCTGTAGTTTTAAGTGCTGTTTGGTCTGAATTTGGCCTTTTATAACTGTAGCTACAGACTCTGCTCGGTAAGGGAAAGTTGTAAAAGTGCGACTGAGACAACAGGGATCCGCGCATTTGTTCTGACATCAGCAGTTTCTGCAGAATAGAGGCTGCGGTCAGTCTGTAACTGAGTGAAATGGCCTGGAAGTATCTCATTGGCAGTGTTTATAAGAGCTAATCCTCTAAATGCTAAGACAGGCTGCCTCTCTTACTGAGCTATCCTTTACGAAAGCTAAGGAGGTAAGGCTGTCACACAATAACTTGCAGCAGCTACATTAAGAGCAACGCACCAGTGTAGTTTCATCAGGGCAGACTCATGTAAATATAGAAACAACATAACCAGTTTCTTTTTGTGTGTGGCACAATCTGGAACATGGAAATGATTGACTGAGCTCAGAATCCATGAGTATAGACATTATCTCTACATATCTATTCAGTTAGTAATCTTAAACAAGAAGCATTTTGAAGTTCTCGTTCATAATATCATCCTCATAACAATTCCTACATAACCCCTAGCATTTTTTCTATGTATTTTCATCAATGTTCAATTCAATTTTATTTGTATATGGCCAAATGAAAGCATACATTGTCTCCCAGCATTTTACTGTACATGTAAGGTCAAGACCCTAATGAGTTTGTCACCATACTTATCTTCCATTTGTTGTGAAAGCTGGTTTAAATGAGTCTTTTCTCCCATGAATCCTCCTTCACATCTTTTCCTCGCCTCATGGAGTTTTCCATCAAAGTCAAGGAAAAGTAATCAGAAAGGCAGATATTTTTGACTGTTCCACCGCAGCCTATTTTAGCTGCATAATGTGGCTAAAAGAAACTGCACACTAATATTTCTACAGGCCTGTAAGACACTGTATGAGAATAATGATGTTGATCTGTAAAAAGTACTGACGTATGCAAAAGAAAACTAACTTCCTGCTAATGTCACTCTCAAAGATAAACCAGTTGGGTGACACTTTAATGTCTAATTTCCAGGCGGCGTTCTGCAGTAAAGGCTGATAAGTGTGATAAGAGAGACGCAGTAGATAATGTGTTAATGGGTGTTACAGACAAGTCGATTCATCACGTCTTAATTAGTCTTACCTTCATTAACTTTATCTTAATAACGCTCTGCGAAAACTTAATGACTCGTTTAGCTAATTAAGATGTCTGTGTGTCTACAACAGGCCACGCTTTACAATCCTGTGCCTCAGAGCAGCTTTAGCTAATGCCAAATAATCATTTAAGTTAATTTAATAAGGTTTTTGTCCTTCAATGACATAAGCTGACTTTTATTCAGAGCAGAGCCGCAATCAAACCGCAAAGGGTTTCACTCCCCAGGTTCTCCCGGAATGTGTGTGTGCGTCTGCATGTGAGGGAGGACAGCGCAGGCGTGTCCGCATGTGTCAGTGAATGTGTGCGCTGGAGGGTGGGGTGGGGGTGTGAGGGATAATATGGAGGAACATGCCCAGATGCCCTGTTCCTCCACGCTGCCTGCACCTACAGAAAGGGGTGAATCTGATACTTTGTCACAGTTTGCAAACAGAAGCGTCCGGTGGAGCCGAGGGGTTCACCTAACGGGTCAGCTAGCATGAACGAGCAGAGCACCCAGCTGTGTCAGCAGCGGGGGGGGGGGGCTTCGGGTGGGGCTGATGGCAGAGATGAGATGAGGGAGAGTGAGAGCTGGAACGAGATGATGATGAGGGAATCTAATAATGAGTGTCTGGATTGAAGAAGGGAGCAAATAATTGTAGAAAGGTGGAGATGGCGTGGATGGATGGAGGAAATGAAGAGAACGAAAACACGTAATTGGGGTTCTAAGCAATTTTCCAGTTTCGTGAAGAATTGCACAAGAACTTGTTGACACAAAAACCTTCTGCTGTGATTTTCAACATGAAAGGCTGTTGTAAAAGAAACGACTGTGTCGCCCACAATTTGAAGCAGATCCCTGAGTTGTGGAGGGACTTAAAGGAAATCTGAGCTCCTGTGAACGGGGGTTAGTTTTTCTAAGATAACCTTGGAGATAGCAGGTGACATTGGGTCAGAGATTTAGACACAGTTAAGATACATTAGCACTTTGATGTGAGCGAAAGGCGCATCAGGTTGCAACAGTAACTGAGAGATCCATCAATCAGTGTCAAGGAAACACATGGGATGTATTTGAATAAAGAAAATAGTAGTATTAAAACTTCTAGCCCCACTCATGCTGCTTTATGACCCTTATGGCTTTTTCAATATGAAGAGTGCTGACTCCCTGTGTTAAGACAGATAATTATTACCCTACAACACTATTTTCTCCATGGACACTGTCAAACAAGTGTAATAGGTCCCATTTGACCAATTTCCTTCCACTCAGTAAATCCCCTCGTTGCATTGCCAGCCTGTAATTGGTCCCCAATATGTATCAGGACAATTGTATTTTTGTGTCCTTGGAAATATTGCCAGCTGTGATATTTCCTAGAAAGTCTTCATCCCACCAAAGCCTCTAATGTCAGCCTTCATGACGACAGTATTCTATCATGTGAAAAACTTTGCCTGCTTACACAACAATGTTAAATCTGTTGTTTCTGCAACAGCTTACACTTCTCTGTATGGGATCAAATTCCCACAGTTCCACCAATGAGTCGTAATGTTTGTCCAACCAAATGTAGAAGAAAATGTTCAACCACTTACAGCTGACCGTCAGGAAATGAATGGAATGAAATGTTATTCTGGGGACGTTTCTTCATACTTTATAGGCTATAACCACATACTGAAATATGTAACAATAAAATGCAGAGGGCATGTAATCGCCCTGGTGTTATTGAACTATCTGTTTTCAATCTCTGGGAATTATTAAGGATTTTTACTTACATTGTATGTAAAGTGTGGTAAAACCCCCAAAAGCATTCATTGGGAATTTCTCTGTTTATTTCATCTATAATGACTATTGACAGAGGAGTGATTCTGTCTTGATCCTTAACAAAGAGTCTCTGGTGAGAGAAGTTTTTAGCTGCCAGCAAACACTCAACAGGAATGTCTGTTTCATAACGAAACCATAACAGCTACTTAGGATTTGCAGTTGGTGCCAGTGACAGTCTGTGGTGTGAGTAAAGTACTTGCACATTTGGTGTGAGCTATCTTAAGGCTCAATTAGCCCTCTGCTTGCTGACCCTGTGTGAAGAGGTTGTAATGAGAGGAAATGGTATAAGTGACTCCATGCTTTCTGACACTATGTGATGACACTGGGGGGAGCACATATACCCTACCCACGTTTCCAATGGGGGTGTTATCAGCCATCGGACTTTTGTATTTGCACTGGGCTCTAATTCATTTCACTGCCCTGACTTAATCCCAAACTGTTTTTTTTTTCTCGCTGCAGTTGTGTTTTCACAAATTTCATATTCAAACATTCAGCTCCTGGAAACCAGTGGGATTTCGCAGGATCTGGCCGCAGCAGTAGCAGAAAGAGTTATGCTAACCCCTCTTGACCTCACTTCCATGTGTTAATGGTCAGCTCCACTTAATGCGAGGAATTCTGTTGCATTGTGCCCAGAGAAACAAAAACCATGTGCATGGTCCTGGGTTTTACAACAGCTGACCCATGTGTGAGGGAGGGAATTTAGACTAAATGCCAGGAGACAATGCATTTTCAGTTCAAGCTGGTCCAAATTTAAGAGAGAGATTCAGGAAAGCAGGCTGCAACTTTGCACGAGGTGGGACACTGACAATTGGCATTTGCTCTGTTTGTTAAATAAAGTAATGCACATATAAAATCTGCCATTCTCTCTTTTCTTTCTTTCTTTTACTCTTGTTGTTAGTCTGTGCCTAAGGTGAGGGAGGGGTCTTGTATAGTGTAGAGTCTCTTCTGCCTCTCTCTCCTGAGACAGGGCAGCTGTGCGCTATCTATCTCGTCCTAATGGTGTGTGTTTGTGTGTGTGTGTGTGTGTGTGTGTGTGTGTGACAGTATTTGGACCAGCATGAGCCTCTGTCAGCACCTTTAACTAGTCCCCATGCTCAGTGCAGCAGCGTGGCAGTAAATAAGCCTTCACGCCTTTCAGCCGCTCACTTAGGAGAACACATCCCTGTACATAGCTTTTAATTAGAGACTTAAAAGATCAGTGCAAACACATGCAGACACAAGGAATTACAACACTTTTCACACAAATTATTCGTACCATCCTGTGGAGAAATTGTATTCCCCTGACTAACATTTGACGGCTCACGTTGCTCCACGAGAGCTGATTTTAATTAGTTTTGCAATCACATATCATGAAGTCTGTGTCTCAGAGAGGCAAATATTTAGGAGCCTGTGTAACCTATTCCATCATGCAGTCGCTAAAGAGAAACAGTATGTTGGGGAGTCGCAGATGTGTGTGTGTGTGTGGTTGGGTGGGGTGTACACATTAACTAACTAAGGCCAGATCCACTCGACTACGTTTTGTTCGATCTCTGTCCACAAATGCGTTTTTAATCCGAATCAGTTTTAATCTCTGTCCATACTAACACTCACATGATGTCACATGATCATTCAAGTACATTAGACACGCGTGTGCCGGTGTACACAGGAATTGTTGCAGATTGCTTGAATAATTGCTCATCTCAGTTTTCAGAATTTAACTGCAAAACAGCTGCTAGCAAAGACAACAGGGTCAGCAACGCTTGTAATTGATTATCCATGTTGCGTTCTACACTGGTAGCCGAGGCTAATGCAGGTTGTTTAGGTTTTCTTACAAAAAGGGGCAATGTGATAGGAGCCTCACCAATCAGCAGAGGCTACGTCATGACCGAACAGAGCCAATCACAAAGCAGTTGTGAGTGTCTACGTCATCTTTTCCGAACATCTCCGTTTTTGCCCATCCAGACAAAAAAGCAGCCCTAGAGTTTTCAAACTGAAACGGTGTCAGCAGCGTTTCTAAACTTCCATTCTCTGTTTTAGCTGCTTCTAAAACTCCAGAGTAGTGTGGGCGGCAGGAGTATCTGTTGCAGAGTTGAGGCAATTTCAAACAAAAACGTAGTAGCATGGATGTAGCCTTTGCGAAAACTTTAGAACGCAAATTTAAAACATAACTCAACAGAAACTAGCAAAGAAGCAAATGGCATGTGAAACACAAAAGTTTCAGGCTGCGGAGATGAAATACAAAAGCTGCGAGCAGTTTTTCTTCTGCTGAAAATCTCTCTCAGACCAATATGCCATTTATGAGACTCTGCAGACATCATAAAAAGCCTTGAGTTTATTATTGAAGACTGAACACTTCACGATTCCATAAACCCTGTCGGCCGCCATAAATTACACACAAGCACATGCACCGAGTCGCTCTCCTGGTAACAATACTGATGTGATGTATACACGCATGCAAGAACATCAGGTTGTGTTATGAGATCACGTGACACGTTTGCTTCCCCCCGGGGGGGAATTTGCAGGCTCACTCTCCATATCTGTTATTCAGCCCGGCCCGAGCCAATCAGCTGTAAATGAGTACGATTGTATTGCTATGACAAAAAATAAAACAGGTAGAGGAGGTACAGCATTCTATCAGCAAGGAAATGACAATACACCTCTCTATGGACGTAACTAACAACACCTCTCCCCTTTCTTACCCAACACAGACATATTACATTTCCTGAAATAATCCCGGAAGAATGCAGCTGAAACAAACAGAAAGGTGTAGACTTACAATTATTCATCCAGATTGATGTTTGCAGAGTCCTGTGTGTCTGACATTGTGTGTGAGAGCGAGCGCCTCTGTGTGCATCAGAGCATGTGGTTGGTGTATTGAGTCCAGCCTGTGAGTAGTGTTAGGGGTTGGAGTAGCAACGGATGAGTTGAAGTGGTCAGTGATATCAGTCCTCGCTCCATCACTACCATCTGCCAGGGTCTGATTATCAGCATCTCTCCATCCTTATCCCTGCTTCTCTCTCCGTCTGTCTTCTAAACATAAACACAGTTGTGTTTTTGTGTCCATACACACACACACACACACACACACACACACACAGCTCAACAACACTGGTGTATAAAAGTGTTGATGCCTCTCCCAGAGTCACCTGGGAGCCGAGCTGGTGACGTCAGCTGCTCTCCGAGGAGCGAGGCTGGCAGTGGGCATGCCCGCCCGATGCCTGCCTCTGTGGGGCACCTGGGAGGGTGCGGTATTTGGCAAAGTGTGAGCGTATGATAGAGAGAGACAGGCAGGCCTCTACACAGAGTGAATGAAGGGTGAAGGTGGCGAATCACAGATGCAAAATCCTCCAAGTGCAGAGAGCGAATGTGCCGGGGTACAAATAACACGCCAAGGACATCCAGCTAATGAAGAAAGTCTCATCCATGACCCATTCATGGAGAGTTTGTGATCGACTGTGTGTTCCAGATGCCACACACAAATAGAAAAAGCTACACTCTATCCAGCCTGTGGTTTACAACTCTCCAAAGTGCTGTATGCAGTAGAAACAGCCAGAATATTCCAGCACAGAAGCAAATCTTTCCTTTACAAGAGTCCAACACATGATTCATATGATCCATTTTCTGTATTCCTCAATGAGAAAACACACACAAACACACACACACACACTCACACACACACACACACACACATGGACAAATAACAGTGATTATCAAATTGGAGACACGGGTCATCACGTCAAATGAATGCAGTTTATAGCCAGAGCGTATTAATGGGATGTCCACTGAGATATGACCACAATCCACTTAGCTGCGATAAAACCACACACACACACACACACAGAGACACACGGAGACAGAGAACCACATACAGTCGTGGTATTGGATGTGGTTTTCATCAACAAACACTGTCATCGCCGTGCGGCAATGGAACAGCCACATATCCAGCACCTACTGAGTAATTACTGTCAAAACTATACACACATCCCGACAAGGTCTCCCCGAGGACCTATTTACCCCCATCATTTATTTATTGTCACATTAAGAATCATTAAGCAAAGTGCGGGGACCACGCCCTGTGAATCAGGAATATCTGTTCATATACAAATGTATGGTTTTTTGTGTGTGTCACCCAAGTGCCTGCAAGCCCAGACATTCATATTCAACTCGAAACAAGGTCATTTACACCATATTTTTAGCCTAAATGTCCACGGCTATCTTCCTATGAGGTGCATTCATGGATCCTCAGACACATTACGTCCACTAATTTAGCCAGTGGACATTTAGGCTTAAAACATGGTGTAAATGATCTTGTTTCGTGTCGGGGCTTGGGTGAGTATGGAGGCATGTTGTGTTTTTTCTGTTGTTTTATTACAAAGCATCCAGAAGTGTTTTGTGGACTCAAACACTTCACCCACCCCTCCATAGGTATAGCGGTAAGTAGATGATGAGTGCATTTTCATTTTTCTGCAAACTATCCCTTTAAGCTCACAGTCCCAAGGTCACACTGAGTACGGCCAAATGGGAGGCGGACGCTTGACAGCATGTCAATATTGTCAAACTCAGGACAGGCTTTATCCAATCAATAGTAAAGACACTAAGCCACAAGCTTCCACTGAGCAGAGACAGTGTCAGATCTGTTTCCATCACTCAGCAACTAGTAATGGAACTGTGGTAATCTGATCCATCAGACGCTTCCTTAACCAGAAATTCTTCACATACATGTCTTCCCTTCATCAGGTTTGAAAAATGGTTAACAACGAGCCAACAATTGAATTAATGCAAAGTACCCAAGTCAAATACTGCAGTCAGCACTATGACTGGCAATCATTACAATGGCTGAGTGCCAACAAACACTGTACATACAACCACTCAGTATGTGTGTGGCTGGTATTAGACTGTACAGGAGAGTTGGTGGTTCTAAAGCAGGCAATTACACAAACACAGCATCCATCCCAACGAGGTACATTGTGTGTGTGTAACTGTTAATATTTTTTCATTCTTGACAATATTATCATTTACTACAGAAATGTTTTCATTAAATGATCAATGGCTGGATTGTATCCTCAAATGAAATGATTGATCAAGTTGTGAACATCTGCAGTAGAAATTCACTTCCATTTGTGAAGTGTGTGTGTGTGTGTGTGTGTGTGTGTGTGTGTGTGTGTGTGTGTGTGGGGGGGGGGGGGGGGGGGGGGGGGGTTGGTGTATAAGTGGGTGTCTCTCCTGGTCCCTGTCCCAGGCTGGGCTCACCAGGGTCGTAAAGTTATCCAATGTCACCGCAGGACTATTGGATGGCTGTCAGCAAACTAAATTAAAAACCACAAGCACACACTGTTTTAATTTCTGTGTTTTTACCCCGTATGGAGCGAGACTGCCTGCAGCCTCAGTGCTAGGGATTTATGAATGTGCGTGTGTGAGTGTGTGTGTGTGTGTGTGTGTGTGTGTGTGTGTGTGTGTGTGTGTGTGTGTGTGTGTGTGTGTGTGTGTGTGTGTGTGTGTGTGTGTGTGTGTTTCTGGTTACCTTTACAAAGCCCATCTGTACCAAATGTTCTATGCTCCTCTCCCTCCTGTCTTTCTATGAGGAGAGAACCAGACAGACTGACCCAATCTAACAGCATTGCATAAACAACATGGTTGAATAATTTGTCTGTTATGAAAGGGATTTTTTTAATCATTGTAATAGAATAAAAGTAGGCGATGAATGGTTGAACCGATGCATGACCCGGTCCATCAGCAAAACCTCATTTGAATTAAATTAGTCCAAATGACTAGAATATTTAGGCTGACCAAAAAAGTTGTGAATCCAATGAAATCCAGAGAACAGAAGAGCCAAGACACAGTGAAAAGTCTTTAGAGATAATTATGTGTCTGCACAGATTAACATACTGTTGGTGGACTTAGTAAACAACAATTATTCAAGGCTCCAGTGTGATTAGTGGCCCAACAACAGAAGAGCAGTAGACCAAGTTGTACTATTTACAAGCTTGAAATTAAACTTAATTGCCTTAATTGGACACTGTTGAGCAACCAAAGTTGTAAGTACAGTTTTCATTAAACCCCGATGAAAGAACCAGAACTTTTGTAAAATCACATGTGATTGAACCAGCACATATAGGGATGTAAATATGAACTTCAGTGAACCCTGTGGTATCCACATTCATCAACCAGAACAGACCTTTCACCGCTAATCAAGCATATTAGAGTTCAGCCATCGCTGATACGTGACATTTCTCTGACCTCCACTGTACAGAGCACGGCACAATGGAGATGCTGCAGATGCCCTTTACCTGCCTGCACCATGGTAATACAGAGGTGAAGAGAGAAGGGGATGTGACCAGACAGAGGAAGAGCGAATTAAAGAAAGAGAGGGACTAAAAGTCTGATGACAAAAACCTTTAACCTCCTATGACAGAAGGAAAGAAAGAAAAAAAGAAAGAAAGAAGACTATAGTAAGTGTGCTTTACAGTGTAATAATGTTTACATTTTTCCATAATTATTCTGTTGTTGTGATGCTGTCATGCATATGCTTATTGGTCTATTGTTGTTGCCATAAGCTGTGTCTCAATTCGTGGGTCGCATCCTTTGGAGGATGCATTTGAAGACTGATTGCGTCACAGCGGAGCGACTAGACTGTCCCAATTCAAAGGCTCCGACAAATGTGTCCTTCCACCTCAAAGCAACAGAGGCTCGTACGAGTGGATCCCTCCCTGCCCAACATATCCCATGATGCATTGCACTTCTGTGACAAACTGTTTTACTGAGGTAATCGCGGCAAAAAGTGAGGCAAAAATGTGAGAAGTACGCAAGCGAACAGTTAACGATACACTTGTTAAAAACAACCTTTATCCGGGGCTCTTTTGCTATGAGGGTGAGACAAACTGTCTCAGCTTTCAATCATGACATTGCATCACATTTTCACAGCATCAAATAACAAGTAAAACCAAACTTAACGTAAATATGAGCACTTGGATATACATCAGTGAGAACTAACTAAAAATGACAGAAAACGTATTTGACTTTGACTTTTTTGTTTGATACATGTCCCATCTGCTAACACAGAGGAGGTAGGGATTGGGACCTATATTGCAGCCAGCCACCAGGGGGCGATAGAGACCCTTTGGCTTCACTTTTGGGGAGCCGTCTTGTTGTGCATCTTATCGTTCCATAAAGTTTTTATAGTTTTCAACTATCCTCCATATTGCACCTTGATCATAACGTCCAGCCATAGATTTTGACACAGTCTTTTTCGGATGTAACGTTAGATTGTTGAGATGGCACCAACATTAGAGGTCTGCATGAATAAAATAATCCAAAATGCTTAAAGGCTTCAGCATAGCTCATAACTCACTTGGCTAAATACTTCCTGAGATGAACGGTTGGAAATAGGAACTGCTTCAATTTGTATGGATCACTAGTAAAAAGGTTCAGAACCACTGAGTATAATCGCTAATGCAGATGTTTTGAATTTATTCAAAGTAAATTGAGCTGGTTTTTGAATATTTTAATTTGGCCCTTTGGTCACAGAAATAACATCCGTTCCTAACATGAAGCTTATTTGATTGAAAAGTTGAGCTAAAACACAGTCTTATAGATGAAAGAGCTTCGACCTCAGAACTCATAACCCTGCAACTATTCTATACTTTCAAAGCTGCTAATTACTTTATCACCAAGGTGATGATAATATCTAAAAACAGTGAAGACTTCTTTATAGAGATGGTTCCTTACATTGTCTATTAACAGTAGTTGTATCATCGTATACTATTCTGTAGAGATGACTGATGGTTTTAGCAGGAATGTTTGGATAGGTTTTGGACGTCCTCTCTTCATTTCCTGAAGGTCAAATGTTTTCAACCACCAGCAGCACTCGAAAGTCAAATATTGTAAACATACAGGAAAAACTCTGTTTATCTTTTCTTGGCCCATCATTTGGTTCCTCACATGGCTTAACATTGGATATAAGTGTTAGAAATACAAAACCAAGAGCAATTTGTAGTATTTATATGCTTAAGTGTAAGCTGACCTGCAGTAGCAAGGTGGGTGGCAATTAAATCAAACTTGGCAATTTGCTTTTTTCTTACAGCTAGAGCCAGTGAGCACAGTGTGTGCACAGTGTAGACTATGACAGGCAGATTATTATTTGACACCGTAAATCCATGACGAATTTCTGTATAAAGTATCTTCTCCAAGAATGTGGACCCGACCAATACTGTCTCTTCAGGCTTCAGCGTATCAGATGGTCGAGATAGAGCAAATGTTCATACAATCGCAGGTCGTCCTGTTTAAATGGAAATCCAGCTCCAAACAGACTGGGCTCTTAACAATACTCCACTGCAGTATGAGACTTAATAATCATTTTTTTAGTTATGTGTTGGGTGTTTCTTCTGTAACTATATATGGTGCTGAACAATATGTCCCAACCTCCTCCGTTCGCCTCTGCTTTATTTCACCTAATGATTTTCCACGTTTTCCCAAAAAAAATTTGGGGGGATAAATCCCACAAGAGAACCGGACTGGTTGCAGCTGTTGGTTTTACAGGAGCTTAGACGGCGCAGGTCATACTCATGGAACGAGAGGATGTTTATTTTGGATGGATTTCTGTCTCTGTGACTGTTGAGTGTCAACAGTCAGTCTGGAAAGAAAATCATTTTCTTGTCGCGTTTGCTTGCAATAATGATGTGTGTGACTCCTGGGTGACTTTTGTTGCCCGGAAAATATCTTGAGACCATTATTTTTTTTAATAACTCTGAACTTCTCATTGAACGTTGCCCAACGAGGGTCAGCGGCTCAACAACCTGAGTGAGAAATGCCGATTTCACGCTGCAGACTATGACAGGCAGATTATTATCTGACACGGTAAATCGCTGGCAAATTCCTGTACAGAGTCGATCCTCCCACTGAGTCTACGCAGACATATCAAAGGTCCGGTCAAGCTTGAGCATATCAAATGGCCAGGATGCAGAGAGGGTACGTCCTGTAGTTGACTGCGGTGAGTGGAACCATCTGCGGAGCATTAGAGCTTTAGTGTGCAGCCCTTGTCTTCAGCTGTATGAAAATACAAACGGTCTCTCAAAATTGACCTGCCCAGGTCTGACTATTTATTATTTCAACCTGAGGCGGAAATGTTTGGTAACTGGACCTGCGCCGGACTGACGACTGTGTGGCTGACTGTAGAAGATGAGGAGCTTTGGATAGGTGTGTCCCTGAACGCTGTTAGCAATTATATGGATCCCTTGAAACCAGCGAATTTCGTTCCCCGAGCAGGCGTTCAGACAGAAAACAGCCGTGTGATGTTGCTTCAGCTACTGGCGAGAGAGGAAATGTGATCCAGGAAATCCAGAGTGAGAATCACATCCATGAGTCTGAGAATATGAAGGTTTATTAAATTCCAAAATACTTTGTACAAATTGATGTACAGTAGAATCATGACGAATTCATGTGATCAAAATCATCTGCTTTCTATGTTGGCATCTCCACCGTGTCAACAGGGGGGCTGTGTTTTTTAAAACAAGTTTAAAATAAGCCTGAATCCCTCAGTCAATAAGTGTTTCTCCCAATTTCTTTCCAGGAAATGATGTAGAGATGAACGCCGATGTGTCACTTCTGAAAAACTGTGATCCATAAAGACTAAATCCGTTTTAATACAGTAATTCTGGAAAATGTTCGGACTATGGGGTTCATACCTTGTTGGGACTTTGCCTTTCACATTTGAAAAACATAGGATATATATACGTTTACAACAGAAAAATCTCTGGATCATTCAGGCGAGGGGAGGAGCAGGAGGCTGGAAACGATGTATTTATTCTACTGTGGAGATCAAGTGTTTTTTTTTTGCACGTCACCAGCGTCGGCCTGTTTCAATAAAAGCTCTAATATTTGTATATAAGTTTTGCTTCCATCGCATCTTACGAACCTCATCAACGCCCCTACACCATCCTCCTGATTATCTCCTGCTGTATTCTCACATGGGAGTTTATACTGTGTGCGTTCTCACTTGCAGCCCCTCAGGATAATTTCAGGAGGAGTAGGTGCATTTCTGAAATAATCTTCAATGTGATTGATCAGGTGAGTGTGTCTGGCTGGCACATAAAGGAAAAAACTGTCTGACAGATTGTCATTTGATTTCTCACATCGATTCCGAGGTCAAATCCACATCAAGCCTGTCACTTGTTTTCTTCTTCCTCATCAAACCTCAGCTTCTGAAAATCCTTCCAAACTTGATAACCTGAGAGCGCTGGTCCATCATTCCCACCGTCAGGTTTTTTCAACCCTCTTCACTTTTGTTTGTTTCATGGGTGGTGGAGTAGCAGCTGTTTGTGACGCCGCAGACACACACTTCGCAGACTAGTGTCTGCGAGGTGTGCGTTTGTCAGTACGTCTCAGGGATATGGAAAGTGTGTGAGTGGAAATTGTCTCCTGGTGCTGTTGTTGTTATTCAGTCGCTGATGAGTCACGTGAGGAGCGAACAACAAAAAGGAAGAACAAGGGAGATCCACAGACGTCTGTAGTCTCTCTCTCCCTCCCTCTCCTGCTTTCCTTACAGTTTTCATTTTACTCCACCAGCTCCTTTTCTCATTTTGTCACAGGTGGCTGTGTGTGTGTGTGTGTGTGTGACACAGTGTTGATTTACACACACAGCAGGAGCTCAATGTGGAAACCTGGACCAACCAAGACAGACCAATAAAAACAGCACCTTGTGAGCTGTGGAGAAAGTGAGGGAAAGAGAAGGGGAGGGTCATGAACTCAATAAAGATTGAAAGTTAAATAGCATAAACATTTTCTCATGACTTCTGGGGGAGTCAGTGGGAATCTTAGGGCAGACAAACACACTCTGGCACCTGTCTCGCCCTTTCATACACGGTGAAATATTAATGGCGAGTAAAGGTGTTGTTTTAATGCAATTCGACCACATTACCGCCATTATTACCAAAGTACTCTAGAAACTAAATAACTTCTGCTAACGTCTAACCTGTTAAGAGTAAAATGATTTTTAATGGTAAAAGGAACATGTGTGAAAGTGCCTACACACAACACACACACACGCACACAACACACACATGCACACGGAGTCATTCCAGGTCACGCCGGCTCCTGGTCGGTCATTTGTCCAGACTTAGCACCTGGTCAGTGAGAGGAAATAAGTGGACAGCTCCTCTCAGAACAATGGCCGCAGTGTTCGTCCAGCCCTGACCTCTCACACACGCTCACAGCCAGAACACGGAAAACACTCACCACGCCATGGGAGGCCTCCACCAGTTGCGTATAGTGCACGGGCCTCCGCAACACTGTCCATGCATCCTGTTGCTGTCAGCACTCTCTCTCCCTCTCTCGTTCACACTCTCTCTTTCTCTCTCCCTCTTTCTCTCTCCTCCACTCTTGGTCTCTCCCTCTCATTCCTCCATTCTGTCGAACCTCAACCCTCAAAATCTTTCTACTGTCTCTACTTTCTCTCCATTTAATTTCATTTGACCTCCCAAACAAGCCAGAACAATGAAAATCCTTCCTGGAGTAATGCATTCTGAGGCTCAGTCTTTGTTCACTGTAGCAGAAGTCGCTTCATGGATGCAGAGATACCTGCAGCCACTTTATGGTGGAATCAAAAAACACATTCTAAGTTCTGTTAACGGCATCATTCACTAAAGTTTCACAATAAAGTGTGTCTCATATTTTGAGTTGTGGACCAGATATATGTAAATTATTACTGTATCCCCATATACCATAGTACAGGGGATAAAGTCACATGTGTTAACTGTAACCCTAACCCTCTAGTATACTGTTAAAACAATTTTAAGGTCTCAACGTTACTGTGTAAAGTCCCTGGAGATAATTTATGTTATAATTTTCTGCTATACAAATACAATTAAAATGAATTGAATTGAACTGTCAGTATTAAAATGTCTACTGTAGAATATCCAGTGCATGTGTGATTGTGATATATGCTGGGTGTGAAAGTTTCTGCTAAAACTATAAATCACTACTACGAGGGAAATTGTACACTTGTGCATACATGAATACAAATTGAGGCAACAATCACGTCAGGGAGTGAACTGATATGTTACACAAGCAGCTCTCCCACTACACCGCTGTGTGATTTCTATATTTTATCCTGAACCGTACGGCTCTAATCTGCCAAACCACAAACTAAAAAACAATTGATGTAAAAGCAGGGAAAATGGTCAGAGGAGAGAAAAGCAGAAGTGGGGAGTTGGGTGTGAAAACAGGTCATGTAAGCTTTAGGATGTTTGCGTCTACAGTCCATTCACCTCCAGAGCAGGGCGGGGGTGAACACGCTCTATATATAACTGCAGTGAGGGCGCTTTGGTGTGGCTGCTCATCTCCCTGCCCTGTAACTGAGTGCGTCTATATACGACAAAGGAACTGAAGTCCGACCGCAGCTTTCATTAAAGCCCAACTTAAACATAGACAGAAAGCTCCTCTCAGTTTACAGATAATCATCAGTTGAATATTCTTTTTTCCTCTATAAGCAATCAAGATAGATTTAGATATATGACATTTTCTACTGAACTTAAAAGTCATATTAAGTGAAAAATTCAAGCCCAAAACCTTATATATTCCATAGCTGCACCTTTATATTAAATGGACATAATTGTTGCGCAAAAATTAATGGCAGACTTCTGGCCTGGATGATATTGATCCTTGAAGGTTGAACCACAACCTCAGCTTGTCTGGATGGGGGTAAATAGCAGAGAAGCAGAAGCAGTGCTTCAACGTGGAGCCTTGCCTGTGATTAATGGGTGTGAATGTGACCCTAAGCTTGATGGCGGACCTTTGTACACTGGGGGCCACATCCAGGAACCGGCACACACACCACACACACACACACTGTCTGGAATATTGAGCTAATGTATGCCGGTAACGAGTGTTTACAGCCTGTGTTGGAAAAACTTAAGACAAAATTTATAGAAAATTCATCATCACCAGTTCAGTTTAGGTTTTGTATTAAGGGCGATACTTCCTGTATCAGCAGTGGATACCAAAGTCCAATAGTCAGACTTCACCTGTTGATAAGCCCGTCTCTGAGCAGGAGCCACACTGGAGCCATGATGACGCAGGGTTTACATCATCATGTCCCACACCACAATCCCTGTCCCTGTCTTTACCTTTTTACCCTTGTCAAATTCTTTTTCCTCCCTATCTGTTATCAATGCATCACTCCTCCGTTCTTCAATCCTGCTAACTCTCCACCTATCCTTCCTCCAGCCTTATCTCGGCCTCACTCTGGGCTGCTGTACTTCTCTCCCCCCAGGCGCCATCACTCTTTCCCTCCCTCCCACAGGCTGGGCAGTAAAACAGGAGCGGGCTCATGGGAGGCCATTAACCACCAGAAACGTGGCATTAGACTTTGGCTGCAGAGTGAACGGCTGCAGACTCTTTTACACAACCACTGAACCAAAGTAACAGATCAGCACAGCGCCGCAAACTGAGCTTTTGGGTCTGCGGCTGTGAACTGTGATCAGCTATTGATTAAGTACATATTTGAAAAAAAATGTACTTTGTTGTTGATCTAGAATAAACCCAACACACATTGGTTTAACATTTGCAGTTAGTATAGTTGAGATAGAAAACAGGATATTCCAACATGTGAATAAGAGTAATCAATGAAAATAATGACAAGAAAATAAAACGGCTAAAATAACAGAAAATATCAATAATTAAAAACCATCCACTATGTCCTTCTGTTCCTGCTGAACACTGTCGAGTAATGAGCCACTGAATCTGCAAATCTGGGATGTTATTCACGCCCTGGGGTTTTTGGACGATACGAAGGAGGGGATCAGGAGATGGGTGGACAATCACAGCCCCTAATGTTGTAATCCAGTGCATCCTACATTACCAAACACCCAGGGAACTGGTTATTTCCTGGTGTTCTCCAGAGCAGTGACTTTGAAATAAGACCTCCAAAGGACAGTGCTGGTGTACGGTTAAAACTGCACAGATTTATTAGAAAAACCTTCCATAATTTACAAATACCTAATGGCCAGAGAAAGTCTGACTAGGCATTCTAGGCGATAAAATCCTCAGTGAAACCTTTGGCAAATCAGATTTGTCCCAGTTGCTCCCTCTGTAATAAAACACGAGCAAACCCCAACTAATGGGAAACTTAAAGTTTCAGGTAAATACAGAAGTTGAGTTACAAATGATCAGTTCCTTTTAGATTCCTTTGATCTTACCGAGACAGTTGGAAAACTCTTTCATCCAGACCTGTGGCCCAGAAAGTCCAGTATTTGTGTCAGGGTGGTCATGTGTGTGAAGTTGTCTGGTTGGGTGCAGAACTGCTCGGCCCTCACCCCGTTCAGGACAGCTGCGTTGACGGCTAAAGCAGAACTCGTGTCCTCTCCCTGCCACAGACACATTGACGGGATTGTCTACCCTCAGCGAGGCTTTAGTTGGGGGCCGGCCCTGCGTGTGGTCTGTAAGGCAATGCCCTTGTTATGAAGTGCTACGTGCTCGCGACGCTTACCTCGGGATTTACATGAGAGAGACGTCTCAACTGCTGTCTTGATGCAGCCGTGTGTACCCACACGCGCACTCCCACAACTGCCAGCGATAGTGCCAGGTGGTACGGTCTCACTAACTGACACAGCAAGGCTCATTCTCACGTTGTTTGTGATGGGACTAATACATTTGTCGTGGAAATATATTAGAGCCACACACATGGTGGCTAAAAGCTGGATCGAGTTACCAGCAGTAAGCTATCAGGGGGAGGCTTGAGTTATCATGACTGTAAAGAACTTTTTATGTTAATGTGCCACATGCAGTGATCAGTAACAAATGCTACTTGTAATGAAATAAACTGAAACTCTGAAATATTTCATTATCTACAAAAATATAGTCCTATATCTAATATTGCCACTAAGAATACTGAGTAATTCAAATAAAATGGTGGAGGGGCCCTCTAGAGCACATTCCTCTGCCAAGGACCCACAGTCTCTTGATAAAACCACTTTTAAATTTACTACAACCAGATTTGTATTTTGATCTGCAGCAAATTGCACACACTCACAAATATTAGTCACTTAACATGTCTGATTGCTGATTGAGATCCATGAATTATTATCTGAGAAATTGAAAAATATATGCCATGTTCCACACCAAATTTTTCCTCGGGTCATGACCTAACATTTCATGGAAATTGGTTCAGTAAATTTTGCGCAAAACAAACAAACAAAAAAACAAAACGCAGACAAACATGTAACCGTCTTAGCGGAGGTTAAGACTGTCCCTGTATGGAAAATCATGCATGTGGGATTTAGAATAGAGTGAACAAACACAGTGCGTTTCTCTGGTTCGTATCGGGGGGGGGGGGGGGGGGGGGGGGGGACTCAGCAGCAACATGTCAACGGCAGGCAACCCAATCTGCATGCAACTCAATTAATTGAGTTTTCACTTGCGGTGGAACATGATCTCATACTTAGAGGGCTGAACTTTAAATTGCTTTTAGAGTTTCAGCGCTTAATAGGGATCAAATAGAGATGTCTCAAGACACCTGTGTGTGGGCGTGTGTGTGTGTGTGTGTGTGTGTGTGTGCGTGTGTGTGTGTGTGTGTGTGTGTGTGTGTGTGTGTGCGTGTGTGTGTGTGTGTGTGTGTGTAACAAAGACCCCCCGACTGCTCCCCAGAGACAGGCTTGACACAGAAGCTAAGAATAGCCCTGGGTGTATTACCACCAGTTGGGGGGCTGAGGGGGAGTGACTGGGGCAGAAGAGGCAAGGCGAGGGGGGCAGGTGACACTTTGCCACTCAGGAGATGACGAGTCGACACAGGAGCCTTTGTCCTTCGTTGGACATCTCTTTTACCTGGCATAGATATACACACATGACCTGACCGATGACCCCCTGCAACCTCCCAAAGTGAATCCACACACACACAAATACTCCGCTGCTGCTTCTTACACGTCAGGCATGCACGGGGTTATGGGCTTTGGAGCCTAACCTCTTATTTTTAGACAGGGTAAACACTGGTCTGTGCTTGAGATGTCCATCACCACTGGGTGTGATGCCACGAATTGTGGGAGGTGGGTGGAGGAGATGAAGAGGAGGGGAAGAGGAAGAGCAGGCGGCAGGAGGAGGGAATAGAAGGAGGAGACGGATAATCATCAGGAAGTAGGATTGCCGGAGTGCTTAGGCACATTCTTGGCTTTGGATTCATGGAGACCTGGGGCTATTGCCACTGATTAAAGGACACGGATGCAATCTGTAGAACTGTTTGGTTACTGCTGTCAATTGAAAAGGATTCTGATTCGTCGGACGGACGAACAGAGCTCCATTCACTGAATCTGAGGACGTGTGCATGAAGAGTTAAAGAGGAGCTACAAAAACAACATATCGGTTGATGTGGAACAGCGTGACGTGCGCCCCACATATCCCACAGACACGCAGTCTTCTCACATAACAGGTGAGAGGTGGTGACCCCGCACTAACAGCTCCATTTCCTCTGCCATCCAACACGAGAGCCTCGTCCAGGATCCCTGAATGGTTCGGAAAAGAAAACACTGCGCTGAATAATCTGTCAGAATAACAGCAGGCCGGCCGCTAAGTGTGTGTGTGTGTGTGTTAGCGCGTGGTGCTTGAATAGTTATATTCAGGCCAGCGAAATAACCACCCTGGAGGTGACGCTGTACAGCAAGTATCGGTGATGATGTCTGATAATGACCTATCATTTGAGATAATTGGGTAATAGGGTTAATGGGTTTCACTGTGGTGCTCTGGGCTCATCATTTCAAACAGGTATAGACGGCTATATTTGTGCCATCAACACCAGCTGTCCAAACTCCCTAATAGGATGAGCGGTAGATAATGGGCTGCTGGCTGTATTTTTATTTTGGGTTCGAATACAAGACTAATGGAGGGAGTCGATCCTGTGGCACAACCAGGATATCGAAAAGACAATAAAAAAAAAAAACGTATTGTGTTAGGAAAGTACTGTTGTAATATCAACATAAATTATTATCTTGTAATTATTTGTATACATCCACAAGTGTTATTGTCTGGTGACTAATCAATAACACTTATTATTGAGTGGATGTTTGTCAGTGCATGTCTGTGTCTTGTTTTGTTCTTTTAATTGCCAATAATCAAATGACGTCAGGATTAATAAGTTGTATTGTATTGAGTTGTATGATATTGCGAGAATAAAATTTGGAATATTATGAGAATAAAGTCATGATTGAAAGGGAGAGAGTGGTGAATTTATTGAGAATAAAGTCATGGTATAACGAGAAAGTCAAAAAGTCATAATATTACTGTGTATTTATGTATATATCTGTGTGTGTGTGTGTGTGTGTGTGTGTGTGTGTGTGTGTGTGTGTGTGTGTGTGTGTGTGTGTGTGTGTGTGTGTGTGTGTGTGTGTGTGTGTGCATAACAGAGTGACCAAGTGTACAATAGAAAGACGGAGCACATTACAATCGTAACAGCCCAACATTAAGGTCCCACTTCCATTATAGATTTAATGACATGCTGGGTGGTGTCCAACTACATTTAACCTGTTCATCTGCATAATAGTACTTCCCTTCCAGCCGCAGGGGAGTAATACATCTCTGTGATCAGTCTCTCTCTCTCTTATCTCTCTCCTGCACTGGCTCACACACACTCACACACTCATACACAAGAACAAATACGCATTAGCATACACTTTGCATAAATGAAGCTCACAGAAAAAGGGTACAGAGGACGTTTGTGTGTGTAAAATATGATCCAGCCAAATTACAGGTTGTTAAGAATTATCCCCCTCAACATTAAACAGTTTGTCTTTCATGGAGCACATTAATGTTATGGGCATTTATGCTATGATATTTCTTTACACTTTTGGTGACAATAATCGATAGCATTTTAATTTTAATTCTAAAAACATGCAAAATCTTTTCGACGATTGTCCACATAAATAGTACAAATTTGAATAGTACATGGTTTTGTATTAACGAGACAGAAAAGTACAGGGAAACAAGGTTCAAGTTCATAATCTTTTAAAGCGTCTATCACTCCCCAGATAGACATGAGACAACATTGACAGTGAGAGTTGAGTCTTCAATCCAGTGAGCCGACCCGAACAGCTGGAAGGGACTGAGACCCGTGAATCTTACAAAATGACACTTTCCACTGCGATCGTCCAACCATTCATCAAGTTGATCGTGACTTTTATTTCATCTCTCTCTCTCCCTTTCTCCCTCAATAAAACACACACACACACATGCGCACACACTCATATACGCTGTGAGGTGGAATCCGAGCCACCATAAAATTCATTGCAGGTTGGATGTGACCTCCATGTCTGGTGTGAAATATATTCTCTGCTTATTCTGTCACATATTTCAACTTTAAGCATGGCTGAAGGAGCCATAAAATGGCATTCAGTGCGGTGATCTGTCACTTGCAGAAGGCTACCGAACATCCCCTGCCCTGATGACAGCGGTGCCCTTCATACTTGCCAAAACTGGTGTCTTCGTATTTCTCACTGCCAGCACCTCTGCTGCAGACAGTACAAATACAATAGTTGTGTATATTAAGTTAGAATCAGGATAAGCTTCGAGGTACTTTCTGCCGTCTGATTTTGTCTTGAGTGAAACACAATGAATGGTACTGGACTGAAATAGTTCAAACATTAATAAAGGTAGTAGTTAGGGTTGGGTACCGCTCACGTTTGAATCGTTTCGGTACCCTTGCCGGAGTAAAACACGTATTGAAAAAACAGGTATGCACCTTACAGTAGTTTGCATCCCACCACTAAACCCAGACAAGAAGAAGAAGAAGTTGTCAAAGGAATTGTGATGCAGCAAGTGGCACAACTTACGCTTGTAAAAATGCAAATCAAAGAACAAGCGAATGAACCGTGAACAAAAACTTTTTCTCCGGGCATAACTTTCCCAACTGGCAAATTAACCACCTTTAATCTATGTTGATGAAGAAGTCGATGCCTCACGTAAAGTTTTATCATCCATGGAAGGTTCAACTGTGCTGCTACCTCAGCAGTAACATTAGCTGCGACTGCTGCGGGAGACTTGACTTTTAGACTGTGGAATTCAGTAAACTGTTCTGTTTATTGATATATGTTGTGTTTGATCAGGTGTCTATAAAACTTCTGAAAGGTGTAAGCACACTTGAGACGGTTGCCTCCACACCGTGACACATTCCCAGAGAGGTAGCGTAGCTTGTTACGCAGATGTGCACAAGTATAAATGCTCAAGCCACATGTAAATGGTTTGTATTTATAAGGCGCTTTTCTAGTCTTGATGACTCAAAGCACTTTACAGAACAGCTTTACATTCACCCATTCACACAGACATTGCAGCACTTTTCTCTATGAGAAGGGGCAAGAAGGGATCAGTATCTTGCCCAAGGACACTTCGGAATAGGGAAGGCTGGGATAGAACTGCCAACCCTTTGGTTAGAGGATGACCTCTCTACCCCCTGACCGTGTGTAGGCTCTCTATAGATCATTGCTCTCTGACCCAGATGATTTAACTTGCTGGCTAACAGACTGATTTGTGCTTGGTTTCTCTTATGTAATTCATTTGGTAAACCCTTAAAAGTACAGAGTTCGGCACCCAACCCAACCTCATATTTTTTGCAAATCTCAAAAATTACTTATCTTATGAAGACATAATACTGTACCATGCATCTATCAAATACCATGTAAGTGACACATGGCACACTCCATTTTGATTTGAAACTGAGTGTGTCTGTGTGTCTGTGGGATGGGAGATCTTTACCCTGGAAGACAGGAATGTTCCTGCCATGAAACAACATGACAACCAACATGCACGTGGATTTTTTGGAAAGACATCAAAGCCTGAGCCATATGGGTAAAGTTACCTACACCACAGGGCGGACCAAGGAAGGACGACAGCAAGAAAGCAAGAAAGAAGCTGGATGAATATTAAAAATGGGGTAAAAACTGTCCATTTGACATTCTAGCATAAATACTATTCACAATAGACCGCCATGTGTCTGGTGACGATTAAGGAAAGTAATTAGTCGGCAATGGATGTAGAATGAGCTCATTAAGACACATGCGAGGAGATGGAGGCTTATCACAGTCAAAGAAGCACAGGCGGCTTCTCCTTTATTGAAAAGGACTGAATCATCCATCATGCAAATCTTGTTTAAAATACAAGGAAGCTATGTGAAGGCCTGCTGCGATCACCAGGCCATGACATCAGTTTGATGAAAGATGAAGCAACGTATGCGACGTAGAGCCGCGGATGTCATTTTTCATTTCCAGCTGTACACAACAACCGGACCGTTTCTCCTCTGGTGGCTGGTATTCATTACGGGGACGTATATGAATGGCCCCCAAATCTGAAAAAAAGGGATTTCACTCAATAGAAGCATGGCTGTTCCATTTATCCTCACAACTGAAGCTGATTAATACTGAGAGTGCCAACACTCACTGCTTTTGCGCTGTTGTGTCTTTCTGGGGGTGCCAGCGCCGAATCTCATTAGCAATCGTAAATAGAAATGTGACACGTCGAATGGACAGTCTATATATATCTCAGTGCGGTGATGATACTTTTCATGCAGTGCGGTTAGCAGCACTTAAGGTCACTACAAATCAGCCTGAGTTTTAACGGTCTGGGCTGTGTTGTTATTCACCCTGTCACTGGAGCTTCCCCTTTTATGGCTTCTTCTGGATTTAAAACTTCGTGCACATTTTGTAATGTTGTTGCGGATTTGGCCGGGCAACTGGGGGACTTCAATCAAACTCCCCTTGGTCTCAATAAAACAGTTTTGCTTGGAACTTGTCCACAGTGAAAATAGAGAGCCACATTATATGTGTTATTGCAAAAGAACAACAGCTTGTTTGCGAAACAGCTCGCGTGGACCTTGTAAAATGGAAGTGACGAACCAAACGAAGCATGCAGAAATGTCTTAACAAGTCCGCCCACGAATGTTTTCGGTTAAAGAAAACAAACTCTGGTAAATGCTCGTTCATGCAGCGGAGACGTGGGAATAGATGTGGCTGCAGCTGCAGGCGTGACAGTGTCTGAACAGTGTCGAGTTGGAATCCACAGCTCTGCAGCTGTTACAGTGACAAACTTTTCATCTAAGCTTTTGATCTCCCGATGCTGGCAACTCATCACCGTTCACACCTCTGGAAAATACTTAGAGTGCATCCAGCACGCACACACACGGTTACACACATACAGACTTAAAAGCACACACACACACACACACACGAGTCTCTTCACCACCATGTTTGTTAATGTGTTAAACAGGACTATGAAACCTTTCCTCAAGCTTATGAGATAAAGTCCCTGTTCTGTGAGCCAGCCGCTAACATTTGCTTTTTAGGCGATTTGTTATTTTCTCTCTATCTTATTACCACTGTCATAACTTGACATTTGTGAAGGTTAAATCAAAAATAGATTTAACTTAGACTGTTCAAAAAGGAAATATTTGCACTGGCCACAAGGCCCATCCAGGGTCATTCAACTTGAAGGGTGTTACACAAAACCAGTATCACAGTATTCATACACTTACATAAAAGAACATTAGATCTAAAAAGAATGTGGACAAGTCAAAGGGAAAATGTACAACTGTGATGCACCAGAAATTAAATTATAAAATCGTGTTCTGGCTAAATGGCTGTATGAAACTTATTTGTATTATTGTTCCCAGCGCATCACTTCATTCATAACACTGCCGCCTGTATTGACGTGGTATCACACAGACTTTCATATTATGGACAAACACAGAAGTAGCTTATTAAGTGATATTCAAACATCATGTGTATGAAGTTGAAGAACTGCAATCAATCATATAGCTAGAACAGGAAAAACACAAAATTCCCACAGATAAGTTTCCCAAATGTCTCAGTGAGTGAGTGAATTAGTGACCTCAACAGGTGGAAAACAAAACTTTTGAAACTCCTGCTTTGGTTTCTCTTGAGTATGACCAACAGGAATCCAAAAGGACAAGGATTTGATTTCTTACCTTTGAGTTGAACATAAGGAGTCAGGACTGAAGCCAGTGTTGCACAGGGTTTGGTTTCAGCTGCCAAATCCTCCGTGGTATGACGAGATGTGATGTATGACTGAAGAAGGAGGAGATGCCACAGCATGCCATCAGGCTGGAGATGGATACTAATCCCATTCAAGTGTATAGTAACCTCTCTCTGCTGCTCTTCCGTCTGCTTCCTCACCCGCTCATCTGATAGCCGGAACGCTTGCCAAGTATCTAATTTAGTGTCTAAGCTGAATATGATGAAAACCTTTCACTCTTTATCTTCTTGTTCTGTTAGTGGCCCCTGCCATTGACAGACAGTGGCCCCAAAAATTACTTTAACACTGAAAATCACTGTAAATGTGGCTGGTAAAGGGGATGAGAGATGAGGGGATGGATTAATGCCATGATGGGTTCATCTCCTGACTCCCAACAGGTCCATTAGTGTTAAATTAAAAGTAAAAATGAAAATCAGATAGTGATAACAGGATGGTGCTCGTTTTAAACATTACAGTCTATAAATAGACTGAAACACTATGAGCACCAGCCTGCGCCTCCTTTGCTTACACCTGATATCCATCGCATAAATCAGGGGAATATTTTCCAAATGACATTAGCCAATATAGTCCATGTGTCCACAGACCAAGGCAAGGATAAAGTAAAGATATGTGACCAATTGGAAAAACCGATTGGAAGGCTAAAGGTCAATGAGGTGTGGCATCAAACTGTACTGAAAGACGTATCCATTTCATGGATATGTGCACCGTGTTCAACCCCCGGGCTGTGGGGATGCTGGCAGCAATATGAGACGCACACAGACACGCAAATACACACATACATGCATGCACACATAGGAATGTGGTTCTGTTCTGGTGCTGGATATACACACACACACCCAGCTTTACCAACACAATGCACTCCCTAATGCAATGATATGAATGCTGATGCACACGTTCAACTTGATATGCCAATTCATTTAGTGTATTAAATTAACTGTGAAATATGAAAGTGGCAGCTGCAGATCTACAGGAGGTCTGTATAGGACATTTCTTATTCATAAATTGTTGGACAGTTAACATGTCATAGTTATTCCAGTGATAACTTTACTAAAACTTTAAAACTTTAAGTTGCTCCAACTATTTTTTTTGTAGTGTATCTAAAATGTGAGGCAACATCGGCGGACACTATCAGACTCTTTCAAAGTTTCTCAGACATCTCCAGACTGGATCCTCTGATATCGTATAACTTAATTTCTGCAAAGTGTGGAAATTATATAGTTGTGTAATAAGCTTCAAATGATAACTGAGCTGTCATCAGGTAAATCACGACAGTCTACAAAAGCTATTATTACTGCAAGTGCTGCATCATTACTGTAATTAAAGGGAGCGACTATTGTGGTTGTATGACTGTGTGATGCAAGAGAAGATATGGTGTTAATTTGTTGAGGTAAATGTAATCCTGAACGTATCTTTGTGGTTGTATAAATAAAGTTTAGTTTGTGTAATCAGTCAAGATGCTTTGCTGCCTTAGAAATCGAGTTAGACATCTGTGAAAAGAAAATTATAACCTTTCATCCTCACTTTTACTCTGCATATTCCAAATATTTTTACTGTATTTGTTTGTATTGTTTTATCATTCATTACTGCATTTGTTTAAACTTTATATTTAATGAGATTGGACATTTATTATTTTTTTATTGTAATTTACATTTCTAATCATTAAATAAGGTTACAATCTTGTTCATGACTCAAATATTTATACATATATTGTGTCAGAATAAGATCCAAATTTTAGGGCAAAATCTCACATGGAAGCATAAATAATTGTGTAACAGTAATATTACTATTAAATGGTTTGTCTGTATGAAATAGTTCAAGTTTAACAGGGGTTTTGTGACTTAGCTGCACCAACATGTACACATACCTGTATGTCCTCTGTCTGAGTGTGAAAACTGAAAACCGATACTTAGTAAATAGACAAAGCACCAACTCTGTGGAACGATTCCTCCGTATCCAGCGGGTGATTCTCATCCACTTCAAGATCCAGAACATTCCAACATCCACCAAACACAATCCCTTCGATTATTTTCCGACTCGTACATGAAATGACCGTTCGCTTTCATTTAATCCTCTGTATTTTTACACCTTGAACCCGGTGGGTCAAAGTTAGGCCACCGCTGTATCAACATACGCTAAAACATAATGCAGGAATGTGTTGTATGTATATACATGTAAATACGGTGAAATTGCCAAGAATCTGACTCAGTATATAACAGAGCTGAAGTCATTACCACTGACAACATCCCTGGGAGCCCAGCAAACCCAATGCTGTTTGAATGGGATGTTTTGAAAAAAATAACACATGTATGTTAATCTATAAAATTGAGCTTGAAATTTGAGTGCTTTCCTCACACCGACGCCTGGAAAATAGCTGAAATTCATCACCGTGCCACAATGTTCTGGAAGATTTCCATGTTTGCTCAGCTCATTAACCTTCATGGCTGAAGGTACTCCCTCGTGGGTTTGGATTTCCACACTACGGGGCAGACAGGGGACAGGCCCACGGGTTGTTGTTACGAATCATGAACTGCACGTTATTCACTGTGTCGCTTTCTTTTTTTTCTGTTTCATTATTTCTCTCCTCTAGCTCTGCCTTTTCGACCCCCCCCCCCCAAAAAAAATCAAAGCATTTACGACACTCCCGAGCCAAGATGCATGGAGTCAAGATAACTAAGAGAGGCGGAGGAGAGGGAAAGGCCAAAGGGCTCATTGAGGAAAGGTCAAAGTTCATCTGTGGAACATTAGTGGTCAGCAGACCTTCCATAAACTACCAGGGAGTCGAAGATAAAAGGTGTGAGAGGAGACTTGCTCCTTCTTGCATGACAGTGACACTGCACCTTCACCCATTAGTCAAACCTTCGTTGTGCATCATAACTCACCGTACATCGTTGTGGAGGGGTAGCAGCCCCTGTCAGCACAAAGCCTGGTGCAGAGGGGGGATCTCTGCACATTAAGATCTGTAGATTAACTATTAAAGACTGTTTGTTCAGCGTTGAATCAAGCTGAGCATGAGCAGAAACAAATGAGGCAACCATGTTCTCAGATCCTGTAATGTGAGACCGGCCTCTCCTCATAGGAGCCCGTTTTAATTAACTTTTTTGAAAAGGCCTTATATTTATTTATTTATTCTCTGACATATACAGTACCACAAACTCTGGATCTTCATACTACAATCACAAAGCTATTATGATTAATTAACTGGACTGGAAACTCGATCACAGCATGTGGAAGCTCCTGTATAATAATTTTTATTTTTTATTTATTTTCAAAATATGGGGACAAATTATCAATACTTTTTATTTTGAAAGAAGAAGAAGAAACCACATTATTTTTCATCACAGATAATAGAATGATGTAATATGTGATACTTGATCCCTCAGATAATTAGGATACGTCTCACAGAGACAAACATCCCGGCTGTAACCGACTCGCTGACATCAGCAGCAGTTGTGGCCTCGCGGTGGTTAAACAATCAGAACGTTTTCTTGTGTCTCAGAAGGTTTTGTGTGCAGCGTTTCCCTGCCGTGCAAAAATAAAATACTTTCCCATGTCCCAGCAGGCAGAGACCAAACTGGATTCTACGACCACAGGCCAGACAACAACATTAAACTGCACCACAGACGTGTATTTGCATATCTTCTATATATCTGAATTTACTCAAGACATTTCTAAGTAGAGCCAGGACGCCTGTTGCATAGATTTTCAAACCTGCCAGAACTATTGAATAAATCTTAAAGGTTCAGAGTGTAAGATTTAGGTGAAAGGGATCTATTGGCAAACATTTAATATAAAATAATCCTAGTGATGTTCTTACTTGTGTGTTTCATCTGTGTGTTGTTGTTTTCTTTACCCTCGAATGGAGCCTTTATATATAAATACTTTATATTTACATCATGAGGGGGTCCTCTCTACGGAGGCCGCCATGTTGTTTACAGTAGCCTAGACTGGACAAACTAAACACCTTTTGAGTTTTTATGACAACTGAAGGCTAACACAGGTTCTCTGTCATGTTTGGAAGGGAAGGGTGAGGTGAGGGGTATTCAGCTGCAACATGCAACTTCACCACTAGATGTCGCTAAATCGTACACACTGAACCTTTAAGGAGTATATCCGTAACTCTGACATTTTGATACCAGAAACGTATGAGACCACATTCAAACTACGTTTTTGTTTGAAAAAAATCAACTCCGTTACAGATCTGCCTTGCATCCACACCACCGCTGAAACGTTTTAGTTTGAAAAGTCCAGAGCTGCATTTTAGTCTGGTTTGGAAACAATGACATAGACCTTTACTATCACTTGCTGATTGGATCTTTTTTGGTCACAACATAGCCTTTGCTGATTTGTCAGACTCCTATCACATGACTTATTATTATTATTGAAATTTTGAAAACACCATTTTCAAACACAAACATAGCGATATGGATGTAGTCCAAGCCTTTTATCACCTCTTGTGACACTAACAAAAAGAACACAGGTGAGATGAAAGCCTCTTTCAAAGCAAAAACTCATTGACACAATGCCGAATGACACCAGGTATCCAATCAGCAGGATAATGAGAACCTGCCTCTTCATTCAGACTCCATCCCTTTGTCGTCAGAGGTCAGAGTGAATGTTTCTATGTAAACCACATCCCAGTCTTTCCCTATAATTAACTAAGCTATGTAAGCGCCGAAAACAAAACCGTAACCATAAGTAAACAATGTTTTTGTGTAGCCTGCAGGTAAGAGGTGAACAGTGACGTCTCTGACAAGTCGTGAGTGAGAACGATAGGTCCTTCCTGCACATCCTCAACTAAGGAGGGATCACGAACTTCCGTAAATTGGGCCGAGGCAGAGCACAGGTAGTCATTACTCTGGGAACAACTGTTTCTTGCTCATACACACATACCTCTATCCCTTCCAATTCCCCCGAGGCGGCAATCAATACCACCCAGCCTGACAGCTCCCATACAACACTCGGCTGTGTCCCCGCCCAGGCCCAGAAGTTCACTGTCAACACCTGACAAACACACACATCTGCACAGCTGTAAATACCCTGTAATATAGAGGCAGACACGCCTCCGTGGTCTGACATCTCTTTCTCTCCCTCTACTCTTTCTGTCACCGTGTTTGATATCTTGATTCTGCCGTGCCGCTCGCTCTGGGACTGTTTATCAGAAACACACCTTTGCTTTGAAACTCTTGCACCTGGGAACACTTGCATACACTGATACAGCTACAGCTATGTGCTCCGGCATCAAGAGAATGGACGCAGACAGAATGACGGATTCAGGTCATCAGATATTGCACCATATGGTCATTTGTACGTTTTCTAACAAACACTGGGTGAGAAACAGAAATATACTTTTCTGCTGATTCACTGAAGTAGAAACAAATTCTTCTGTTGTATCCAAAGAGGAAACATTACAGAAAAATAAAGCAATGATTTAAAACATGTTGTTGTATAAAAGTTGATGGTTAATTAATAATCTATAACCTAATGTTCAATCTGTGAAGAGAATAACCATAATCTCTTGGTTTATGGGATATATGTATATATATAGTACTATTTTCTCATAGTTCTTCTTTCTTGTATCTACATTTTTTTTTATTGGCGCTTCATTCCAAAAAATAACAACTAAGCTCTTTGACTTTATAATAAATTGTTATCGTAATTAAATGATACATTTCTTATGTTCAATAAAATAAAATAAACCACTTTTAAACCCTTTCTAAATCATCCAATTTGACCATGAACAATTTTCTTTCTTCTTTAATCCAACTTTTGCCAAACAGTGGTTGAACTCCAGTCCCGTGCACTGTACCTGATGGTGCTACGAGCTGTCCATGTGGGTCACTGGACACAGGGAAGCCCTTTCTACAAATGTCTGCCTGATGTGCTTTTGTGTGCGAGTGAGGCCACAACAGGAGTCCTCACTCATTACACCGATCACGTCAAGTTAAGCACTTCCTTCCGCAAAACCTCTCCCTGGATTCTGTTTTCTTGCTCAACCCCCCCGCTGCTTCTGTCTGCCTGTCTATCGCAGCAAGTCATATTCACTCATAGGTTCCTCTTCTGGCCAAATGAGAAGGTCAAGTTAACCGTGTGCACAGGCAGTGTACTGAGCAGCAGCCTGACGCACAACTCTGTACACGCTGTGCGGAGCGTCCTACGAGGAGAGATAACATCAGACAAGAGATCTTTTATGCAGGAAAGGGCAGTTACATCAGAGCAGACATGTTAACATGAGATCGCCGGAGGCAGAATCATTTGTAATATTCTAACGTCACTGACTTGCTGTTGGCACCGTTCAAATTCAAACAAACAACACTGGAAAGTCAATCGGTCCTGTCTTCCTCTCATATAACCTTTGCATTGCAACACAGTGCTGCAATGGGACAAACATATATATATATATACATGGATCTCTGCAGGATACACAGCAGAGAAGTCTCTCAATCTCCTGTCAGTTTTATCACTTTTCTCTCCCCTTTGTTTGCAAAATCATGATAGAAGAATCAGTGGAATAAGCAACCACACAGGAAGCAGCACAGAAGATTATAAAAAAGCAGCTTTTGCTTCTAAAAAATATATGAATTATGATTATAATGTACAAAAGTGTGTTTACGTGCTTGTTTTTTTATTTTTATCATTGAACTCTGTTTTAAAGCCTGTTCTCGTCCCTTCTCCCAGTCCCTTCACTGTTTCCATTTTTGGGGAGATGTTTGTTCTTAGTAGCCGACTGATAAATAAACTATAGACGAGGAGGAAGTGTTTGAAATATTTATTGTCTTTGTTACAAGAAATCACTGAGGAGAAAGAGACAAACTGGGAGACTTGAATGTTGTGCGTGTGTACAGTCTGTATAGAGTGTAAAGGGCAAGTAAACATGTTAAATTCAAAGTTCCTCTGCCAATCATTTCACCAAAGACACTATTACACCAATCATGTGTGTTGACACAGACACAAGAGACAATAATAGAATCAGAAATATAGAAAGTTATATAAAGTGTTGAATATCTCATACATCAGCTTGGTGTACAAGTCTCTCGCTGTGTCACCTGCAGTATTTGAGCAGCTCGTCCAAAATCAAATTAAAGACGATAGTAACTGTTAAGTCAGTTAGAACTGAGGAACTCCCATGACTTTGATAACATCAGGCACAGAACGATCCCTGTCATGTTCCTATCAGCATCAGATCCCTGCACTCTATGATAGTATCTACATTACTGTATAAGTCTAACTATGCAGTATTTTTCAGGTCGTGCACATTAGCTTGTATAATGCCTCCCTTTCATGCCACTGATGTTTATGTCTTTAGAGCTTCACCAGCTCATTCTAGGAAACCTGTAACTCACGTAGCTTGCTCACATGCTGTCCTATGGCTTACCCGAAAGACATCCGCTCTCTTTCCCCCCCCGGTCTCTCTTTCAGACACTGACTTCCATTAAACAGGAGAGCAGCTGCCCCTGCATCATTATGACATCTGCATACAGCGTCCTGGTGCTGCTGTATCAGGAGAGGCTCAGCTGAACTGACCCGGAGCCATTCTCAACCTGTCTGCTACATGAGACTGCACCTATAATAGATTTCCTGCACACTGATTTTTGTCTCTTCGCAGAATTGAAGCGAGCAAGAATCCAGAAAACAACAGCCCCCCACAACAACTTTATTTAAATACCTGGAAAAACAAGAAACAGCGATAACGAGAACATCTATTGAACCTACAGTACTTATGTTAAAAGTTTGTACAAAAATATGTTATTTGTTTCAGCCAAAACATAAAACAGGATTATTATTAACGTTATACAGATTACACTAAAATGAGCGCGCCGTATCTCCTGTACATGTTATACAAATATTTACAGTCATTCAACATGAATGCATTGTCATCGCCATTAACAAACTCTTATTTCTTTTACACTACTACAGAGATTTTCCTCTGAAACAACTGAAATGTTCCTACACAGTTAACACCTGAAGAAATGACCTACTCTCACAATAACACTACGTTAAATTGCTAGTTGAAATTAATATATTCATTCGGAACTATTTCAGCATTAGTCTTCCGTGCCACTGAGTAACTCTGGGTTAGTTTTTGCTTGCCCGCAGATTTGTCAATTTGTCAACTTTACAGTTCTGTCACGTCTGGGGAGCATACACAACTAATCCTGATTTTTTTTGTATGTTTTACCTCATCCCTCATTATTCTGCTGTCCTCACCCTCCTGCCTCGTCCTCCCCCTTCCTCCCTCTCCCTGTTGTGTCTCCTGTTCCTGCTCTTCTTCATTTCCTGGATGTGCTTCCACTTGGCAGCTCCCGGGCCCCGTCCCCGCGCCCTCGACGGCCTCTTCTCCAGCCACAGCGAGTCGCAGTACTCCTCCAGAGTGCCGAAGGGAGAGCTCATCACCCGCAGGTAGTCTTTGTACCGCTGACGGGTCTCTCCGCCGTGTCGCGGCTCCACCCCGGGGTCCTCGCCGGGCTTGGGCTTTCCGTCCAGGTGGCCGTGTGTAACGAGTTGCAGCGTGAGACGGAGAAGTGTGTGGGCGAAGTGCGTGTGCTCCTGAGCTACGCACACGTACACACCGGCGTCAGAGGCGTGGAGGGAGCGAATCAGAAGGCCTCGATCGGTGTGAACGACACGATCATCCAACCTGACCTGGAGGATGGAAAGAGCATAGAGTAAGGTCATTTTCCCACAGCTGTCTGCAGGTGTGGCTCACCAACAAAAAAGATTTACTACAAAACAAGACATTTCGTGTCTCTGTATCCGCACGTTACAAACCCACGCTCGACACCTCCCACCCTGTTTACACACACACACATCTTCATGCCTGATTTGTGCCCGAGCTGCATTAAACCTGGTAATGACCCTGAAACAGGAAGCATATTGACTTGGGTGTGGTGAGTGTCACCCACAGCTTGTTGGTGAGAGGTCATCATGTGGTGTGGAGAGAGTTTTAGATGCATGATGAGTGTCAGCAAAGACAAAGAAAGATTTTCAGATAATGGTGTGTGTGTGTGTGTGTGTGTGTGAGGATTTGAGCTTTAGACCGTCGGAGTGAGGACATTTCCATCTCTATTCACAATGAACGGAAGTCGATGCAATCTCCAAAGAAGAAATCTGTTTGCGTGTGTGTGTGTGTCTGTGTGCGTGATTCCATGTGCTTGTTGTAAAGGTGCAAGGGGTAAGTAGTGTGCTAAATGTTTACGGTCCACCGTGATTCATCTGGTGGCACGGCCGCTGTCAGGACCTAAAACAACACAGCTGTGTACAGAAGACAGTCAAAGAGCACCAGAATGTGTGTGTCCAGAGTGGGCGTACGTGTGTGTCCCTGCATGTGTGGATGCTTCAAAAGCATACCTCACACAACCCTGCTCCAACCGCCAGAAGGTGCAACTGATAAGACGGCTACAGAAAGAGGCCGAGGTGTGAACTTAATGTGGCCAACCATGTGTGTGTTTTGTGGCTTTGTTTTCCCATTTTCTTCGACACAAAAGCATCTGTATATGTGTGTATCTGTGCCTGTGGGTGTGTCTGTGTGTAAAGCTCTGTGGTGCTTTCCAGGTCTGACACTGATGATGTGTTGTCCCAGCAGAAGACAGGCCTCTTTGCACCGTGACCCTTTCTCACATTAGACTCAATAGTTTGTCTTCTATCACATTCTTGTTTGAGGACATTGGGAAATATAAAGAAAATGTAAAATCAAATATTTGTCACAGGGTAAAAAAAAAATCATCTTTCAGTCAGTATCAATGTGTTTGTTTGTGTTCATGTGAAGCTGTCTCAACTATGTCATCCAAAAGAGAGGCGACTGTGACTAAACAGCAATGTCAAACATTTTAACTCACCCAGATTGTCTGTCTGTCTGAGTGTCTGTGTGGGCGTGTGTCTGTGTGAACCTGGGCATCTGATTAAGCCATCAATCCTGAACCCGAATCTTGAATAACAGCAATGCAGTGGGCTCTGACGCTTTGATCCATTTTTGTACGTATATGAGCGAGCATGCACCTGGAGTAATGTGAACTTAAATGGTTTCTTGAAAGAATCACAACTGTGAGTAGGTGCTTGCTGTGCCTATGTCACCACAAGTTTTCCGGAAGGCCATGCATCATCCATGCTTTTCTTATTACTAATTTTCTAATTGGCCAAGATTCCAGGCTCCAGGAGGTGAAGTCACACACACACACACACACACACACACACACACACACACACACACACACACACACACACACACACACACACACACACACACACACTCTCTTCCAGCTCACATCTTTATTAGCTGATTTTTACAACGGGATAAGAGGGGGGGGAGTGTGTGCGTATGTGGAGATTCGTATTTGAGTAAGCTGCAGGTGCTGTGAGCAGCTGGTCACCGAGGACTCCTCTTTCAAGAACCCATCGGGAGGCGGCGTGCGGCGAGCGAGGGGAGAGAAACATTGAAGGGAAGAGACTGTGGGAAGTCACGGAGGCGGCGTAGAAAAGTATGAGCAAACAAAGCGGACAGAGTGAGGAGTGTGAGGGCAGGAAGTGAGGAGAGATTAAGGTGGCGCTGGTGAGGAGGGGGGTGAAGGACAGGAGAGGAGATGGGATGACAGACAGAGGGAAACGGGGGGGGAAGAAGCACGGGGGAGTGAGAGGTTGAAATGAGCCAGACACTTCCGACATCAACCGCTCCGATATCACCCGCCCAGCTGTGAGAGCAGGTAGATAAAACGTTGAATCCCCAAAAACAGCTAAATGAACAGAGGGACCAGTTCATACGATGCAAGTATTTGGGCTGAAGTGTTTTTGTGCTTGACACAGCTGCCGGTAAACACAGCATTAACAGTGGGTGGCGAGGAGAGGGGAAAACAACACTACAAGCCAGAACTATAACTGAAAAGAAAAAAAGTGACAGTGAAGTCATGTTGGACTTTAGAGGCGAGGAAATGATCAAACAGCCTCGATTACAAGGAAAACTGGAGCATTCTTAAAGCAACAAGGACGCAAACACAACTTCCATCAGCCAAAATACACAAACAAGGAGATGTTGCTCCGCATGGCTAAGAGGCAAACGGAGAAAAATTTGACTTACACTACTTCTAGGATCACAAAAGAATCTCACAATATTAACAGAGTTTAAAAATGACTTATTTGTGTCCTGAAATGTTAATTGAATGTTAATTTATGAAAGAATTACAAGGAACAATTCATCTTTTATCCACGTATAATTACTTAAAAACATTTTTTGTGTTGCAGTTCCCCTTTGTCTTGGGTATTCAAACATCCGTAATGTTCACTGGCTGCCGGGCCACAGAATTGTGTTCATTTATTTAATTATTTATTCGTTCATCCATTCAATGCAAAGTTTCTTGTACTATAAAGCTGCATCCTCTCATTCTCTCATTTGAATATATTCACCATGAATCATAACGAGCCATCAGGGGTTTTTCAGGCTTCAGCCATGATATAAGGACGTTAGACTACACATCATCATTCAGTCTGACAAACTTTTACAACTTTTATACTTTGCTACAAAGCCTTTGTCTGAACGAATACATCAGAAAGATGATGACTAAAAACAGTTATAAGCTTGATGCTGCCAGTAGGTCCAGGTGGGAGCTCTCTCTATTTTTTCATTGGCAGACAATGAGTCACCTAAAAATGACTCCTGGACATGTTGTTCTTATTAAAATCCCTGAACTTTAACTGTTAACATTAATCCTTTATGTTGTTTATATATATATATTTTTTTAATTAAAGTTTCCCTGCCTATCACATGACAATCCTGTGGGAGGAAGACCTCCTGCACTCACTCCCTCATCACTTTGTCTAGAGTACAATAGGTCACATTGCATCGCATGCCTACACACACAAACACAGAAAACACCCCATTGTCTTCATTACCTCAGAACACATGGCCGTCCCTAGGGAGCGCTCTGTTATGATTTCCGCTGTAGGGGATCATAAAGAAACACACATATACACACACACACACACACACACACACACACACACACATACACACACACACACACACACACACACATACATCCCCACACCAAACTAAAAAACACGGAGCTTTCTGCTGCGCGGGCCTATAAAGGACCACATGGGTCTTTAGTGGCCTCTGCACCTGTCAATGTGTTTACATTCACCCCTGAGAGCGGGGACAGGCGGCCATTTGTGGGAGTAAATAAGTGCAGTGGGAAGCAGAGAGAGAAGGAGGAGTGGTGATCGGGACGCTCACAATGGCCGCAGGAAGCTTTGAGTGTTTGGATAGCGCAGGGAAGGGCACCTGGGTGCTGAGTAAGCAGGTCTCGGTTGTCTTCTTCAGGAGACAAGTGTCATCGTCAACGAGTTTCTCTCCACACCTTCAATATAAACACATTAGCTCTCGCACACTTCTCTCTGCACGCCATCCTCTCTCCCAGGAACCGTGCGTAAAGTTACTTTCATCCTTTGCAAAACACAATTAGTCAAACAAATACTAAGCTTGTACCAAGATAAGATTTGGATTCACTACCTAGTTGTTCACTAACTCAGGTATCGATAACTATGTTTTACATGGACAGAAATATTCCAACTACCTTAATCTGAATAAGACATTACTCCGATTACGTGATTTTTTCCAGGAGATGGTAATAGAATAGACGGTTCATCTTACAGGGCTTAATCTTACTATGACTCATGTTAACATTATGTCCACTACATCATTTGTCCAACGTCCAACTCAAACCCAGGGCACGTGTCATCATGCACGAAACTGCTCAGTCCGAGAGAAAACGAATCAAGTCCGACCCGAACCCAACTGGTATTTAATATTTAATGTCCAAGCCTGGGGAGCCCGATGTTTTTCCTAATTGCAGACACGTGCAGTGTGAAATGTCAAGTAGCCCTAAAATGCCTAAAGTTTATGTAAACATGTTGAATTCTACCAAATCACCAACTAGTCATTGTTTGAGTTTTTTAATTGTTTTTGTCCTAGTTTTAGTTTAAGATTCGTACAGCATATTACACAAGCTCTGTGTGTACTTACTTTGAATAAATAAGTGGTGTCCAACAAAGACAAGCAGTTGCATTCCAGCATGACTACTTAGGCCACTCAGTAAGAAATGAGTAAGAAATGAAAAAACAAAGTTTGAATGCAGGGTAAGGTGTAACTCTAATCTTCTTTTTTTTCAGTTTTTCAATTTGTCACTGGAGACAGATGACGTCCCATCGCCATCTCCTCGGATGTGTCTGGTTTAAGTCATCCCTCACCCTCCTCAGAAACCGAGAATGTGCAGCAAATTTCCAAAAGCCCTCGATGCTCATAAACAACTATAATGACTTTATTCCGGGAATCAGCCAGGCCCTGAGTTGCTCCCTTATTAGCTATAATTCCATAACGTATGTGACTTTGGGGTATTCAACACTGCATATGAGCTGTGAGTGGTATCGCCATGATCCATGTGCATTGCTTTTTATCTTCCCCAGGATAAGCAGGATCTGCAGCGAAGTGATTTGCGACACAAACAGTGGTGAACGGGTTCAACGCTCAGGAGTCACTAAGGAAGCTTTGAAGGGCTTATACAAGAAACTCCCCTGCTTTCTGACCTGGTATCACAAAAATGTGACCCCTCAGGTACAGTAAAGTGAGGCAAAGCAAAAACAAGAAACAGGAGGGTGACAATGATTTGTGTCGGTGTTTGGGTGATGCGTGTGTACATGCGCGTCCATGCGTGCACTCACTCACCTCCTCCCTGCGTTCGGATCCAGGTCTCTGGACGTACCACCGGATCTGGGCCTGCTGGGATTTGGGGATACACTCCAGGAATGTGGAGTTGCTTTGCACCCCGAAGAGAAGCTTCTCCTGCACGTGTCCTCCACCAAGACCTAAAGAAAACATTGAGTGTTAATGAACCAAGAGTCGTGTGTGTGGTTCTAATAAAAGGGCGAAGTCATGCAGGTTTCCACGAAGGGCTTTTAAGTGATTCATTTATCTGTTGACAAAGAAGAAAGAGAGATACAGTATAGGATGACATTTTAAGAGAACAGTCCACATACTGTCTTCTGTGTCCCAGCACTGACTGGCAGGGTCGCCATGTTTGATGTCCTGTCTCCTGGCTCGCCTGCAGAACAAACACATGAAAAAGAGTTTTTTAAATATGACTGTATTTTAATCGATAAGCTCAAAGTGGCAAAGCACAGACAACTGAACACATCAGCCTTGTACAGTACACATCAGCCTTGTACAGTACAAGGCTGATGTGTTCAGTTTGATGTGTTCAGTTTACTGTGCAGGAAAGTACTTTCCTGCACAGTAAAACAGTTTCACAAAATTAAAAAATCCACATTTAGATATAAAATGAGTTGCGTAAAGTTGCTAACAAAGATCTAAGATACCTCTCGTACGTTTGCATGTAATAGAAAACAAACAGGTGAGCATTTGAAGAATTTGTCTCACTTTTACTTCTGGCAATAATTTTTCACAACCGCTTAAAATGTGATTTATTTGGTGGCCGAGGGAGCTGAACGCACTGCAACTTAAGAAAACACAAGCTAAAAGACAAAATACGGGCGAATTAATCATTCTGACAACACATGCGCTGCAAATACCAACAACTCAACCTAAAAAACAAAGCTTTTGCAGCTCGTTTGTCTGGATTTAAGATGACCTCCGATTACTGGTGACAATCAGCGTTTTATTTTTAAAGTTCTACGTGCGAGGCCTAAAGAGCACGATGCCTTTAGGGTGAGTCCAGATCCACTTCTGCTAGTGTACTGCAGAAAAAGGCACCATCTGGTAAAAAGTGCAGAAGAGGTGAAGAGAAAATATAAAACACCAACAAACTGCAGAAGCTGTGAACTCCCTCTGACAGGCCCAGAATAAAGAGACAGCCATGGGAAAACACACACACAGAGAAGTGGGGCAACAAAGGGTCAGTTGAAAGCATTTTTGTCCAAGTTTATTGCTACAAATAATACGAGAGCATATCAAAATATTTCAAACTCCTCATGGCACGGACACACTTGTGTTTCTATGTATCTGACAGAGTGAGTAAATTGAAAAGTTGCATTGTGTTCACATGTTTATATCCAGGTCAATATTGGTATATTTTTATTTTTTTTACTTCTCAAGCTATGTGCTTTGATGTCCTTTGATTTGATTTGATGCTATTTGTGTAAAATGTGTGACTTGCAGTGGTAAAGCAGAAGATTTGAAGCTGTGTACAGCTCATAAAACTCTATATTGGGTGGGCATGGTATTAATATTGTACATTTTAAAAATAACATTTACTAATTTAATGATGCATGGTTTTAAATTATTATTAATATTGTATTGGCTAGTATGTCTGACTTTGGTCTTTCTGGTTAAAGCATTAAGTATGTGGTAAGCATGTCCATCAAAAGGATTGTTCTATAGGGGACCCTAAGAATATCTATATACAGATTGTATATTCCTATATGAAATAAAGGAATATAGTGTTGTGTGTGTACAGTACCTCTTAGATGCAGGGATGTATCGGGAGCATGTGCGTCCGTCCCAGGCACAGTAGGGATCTCGTGCCAGGCAGCACTCAGCGCAGGCTTGACCATACAGGTGACATCTACTGAGAGAAACCTGAGCGAGCCCCTCGCTTGAACCCACGTAGAGCTTTTGCTGTAGTAAAGAAAAACACATTGCGATCCTCTTTAGGGAAGGTAACGATAGAAGACAGGCAAAGATATAAAAACTAATTATTGTTATTTATTTATTTATATGCAAAAGTATTCGAAGAAATATCAAGAGACGCCTGAAAGTGATCAGTTTTTGCAAATTGTGACTCTAGAATCTAGAACCACTGAAAACACTAACCGGCACACACACAAACACACACACACACACACACACACACACACACAGGTCAAACACTGCTGGAGATTAATGGAGGATGTGATTGGGCTTGAAGCGTCTACTGACACCACTGACCCTCAGATAATGAGGGGGGGGGCTAGCAAGAAACAGTGAAGTCTTAAGAGAGAGAGAGAGGTAAAGGCGATACAGGACCGATTTGGGGATTAAAAACTGTACGTCAGTGTGCCACATCAGGCATGTGCACATAAGGGCATAGAGCCGAGGGGACATGCAGAAATAGTAAAGAGCATTGGAGGAACATGGATGAAAATGAGACCGGACCTGTTTAGAAGACATCTTCATACTCAGGATGGGAGTGGGAACCTGCAAAAAGTTTAACAAATAAACTTTAAAACCACTTTAAAACCTCAATAAACATACACTGCTGCAGGACTGTACATGGAAAAACAATCGCTCAGAAAAATCCTTGGGCGTTGCAGAGTTTGTGGATTTGTGTGTGTTAAGATGTGTTAGTTCAGAAAACCTGGAAAACTTGAAGTTCTTCGAGCACGACTTCCTCTGTTGACCAGTTGTCCTGAGTGATGCTCACCACCTTCAGAACTGAGCCGGCATCTATGACGCAGAGAGTGAGACATGTGAAAGATGTGAATAATGTAAATCAGTGAGGTATCAATACTTTTAATCACTTTCTTCTATCAGCCAATAAGAAAAAAATGTTAAGACCGTTTTTAAGATTTAAGTTTGTTATAGAGAACATGATAAAAGGTACAAGAGTGAGTCAGTGCTAAGATTTGACATAAGACACTGGATCCAAGAGCAACTTTACATTTATTCAATAAGAGCAACAGCAAAACCTGCTTCAGGCTGAGGACCCGATTGGCAGGATTGTTATCTAGTGCCCTCTGGTGGTGAGATATATAAACGCAATAGACAACTTGGAGTTGGTGTGTGTGTGTGTGTGTGTGTGTGTGTGTGTGTGTGTGTGTGTGGTGTGTGTGTGTGTGTGTGTGTGTGTGTGTGTGTGTGTGTGTGTGTCTGTGACTCACCTGTTCCCAGGAACATGACCTCATAATGTCCATCCTCTGCTGAAACTCTGTCCACCACAACCTTGGTCAGGGTGTAGTCCACTCGGACACGTGTGAACACGGGCCGTCCGGTCAGAGGGTGGACGGCCTTATACATCAGAGGGTGGAACCGGATGAAACTGACGACCTCATCTGGGAAGTCTTTAGTGGTCTTGATCCTCGGATCATATGTTTTGCTGGGACACTGAAGGCAAAAAAACAAGATAATTCTAATGTTTTCTTTTCCATTGAGAGGTTCTCTTTACTGATTTACAGTTACTCGTCTCCCTCTGGTGGTTGCATAAAATACTGCAGGAGGCTAAAATAATCCGGAACATCTGTGAAACTCCTGCTCCCTCCACTCTTCTATAAACACGCCCACACCACCCAGCCCCCTGCCCATTCCCCTTTTTAGCCTCAATGACGCAAGACATATCAGGTGTAGATGTGATCATCATTAAAAAGTAATGTTGTAATTATCAAGAAAGCTCAGGATTTTAATATATGCGTGAAAAGAAATCTACAACTAGGAATGATAAACTATGAGATTCCCATTTGTCTCTGTGGTCATGAGTTTCGGCAACGCACCGTTCCAGGACGTGGATACGGTATCCTCCCCTCATATTCTATCCATCGGTGGTCAGGCCCCTCCTTGTGGGCGTAAGGTCCATTGAACGCGGCCCTTATGTCCGCCATGCTGTACACACACACTGCTGACCCACGGAAAATGGAGCTGAAAGAGAAGGGGACAACAAGAAACTCTTTTAGAGGGAGAGTCCACAGGTGGATAAAAGTTGCTTTCAGTCACGCACTGAGGTCCGGACATTTACAAAAACAAAGAAAAATTAAGTGTCATACACGCAGAAGATGCAGACAAAGATTGTCGACTTGGAAAGACGAGACTCAAGAGCTTTTCACGATAAAGACCAACGCTGGTGTCAATGTGTATCAACAAAAACAGCTGAATTTATACATCATGTCCTGCCTCCTGCGAGCTCTTCCGAGGCAAGATCACTCGCCGGAATGTTCCTAAGATTTTCCTCCTGTTGTGGACGTGAGTTCATGTGTAAAGAACTGATCAATACTGAACTTACCTGGAGGTGGTGAAGACTGCATACACTATGGGGTTTTTGTCATCTCTGGTCGGGAGCAGAAAGATGTCCTCTAGAAGAAAGAGAGAGGGAAGCAACACAGACTTTATTACTGTTTACTGCACCGAAACGATTTAGCTGCATCTCCATCTCTATTTTTATTCACAGACTCTAGCCTGGCCTCAGAAAAACTCAGCTGCTGGTACATTTAGAATGGAGGATAAACCCCAGCTCATTGGTCTAGATTTTTCCGTCTCCTGTGTCACTTACGGAGCTCATCGAAGTGTGTGTCCACTCCGTCAGGTCCGGGGATTGAACACACGAGCCTGGCTTTGAGGAAGGTGGTCCATTTATTGGTAAGACTCCTCAGCCCACCCACGTCATTCTGAAACATATACAGAGAGTAAGCAAACCGTAGTCAGCGCGGTGCAGCTGTCCAACATGGCCGAAAGATATACTGCAATCAAAAATGCACACTGTACTTAACCACAATCAATGAGTGAAATCTATCTAACGGGCTCACACACACGGAGGCAACACACAGAATCTCAGCCCGACTCCGATTTCCTGCGCTAATTAGGAAAATAAACATGCTAACTTGAGCGTTAGCATGGATCTGCTCATTCGACTCACACAAAGGAGACCTTCCTGTTAGTGTAATGACAGTCAGGAGTAATTACAAAGAGAAAGGGAAACAAAAAGAGAAGGAGAAACATAAAAGAAGAAGAAGAGAAACAAATGAAAGTGCTGCACATTTATGGAAAGTAAAGCAAGAGGCAGCTGATTAATGATGCAGATTTGAACTTAGCATATGAACTGCTGTATTACGTAGCCATCTCTGGCTGAGCTATGATGAGAGCGTTCAAGTTCACCTCTTTGCGATGCATCGGAAACTTAACAGAACCTCCCTATTAAAGGTAGTCGGAGCACTGACTAAGTGCTATAGAAAAGACCGTTATGTTTAAACACACTCAAAAACACTTTTGTTTAAGAGACCAAAAAAAAAATGAAGAAATGTAAGCACTTAATGAGGATTTCACAAAGGGGATAATCTTCAAAGAGGATTGGAGTGAAGTGCTCTCATTGCTTTTACATGGAGGGGAAGAAAAAAAACCCACTTAAAGATAATGAACGAGAGGGACAAGAGAAGACAGAGAGAGAGAAGACAGAGAGAGAGAGAGAGAGAGAGAGAGAGAGAGAGAGAGAGAGAGAGAGAGAGAGAGAGAGAGAGAGAGAGAGAGAGAGATCCCCGAGAGGGAAAGCAAAAGCGAGAGAGGGCTGTAATCCAGAGGAATCTCCTTCCAGTCTGCCTTACAGCTTACTCTCAAGTCATAAATGCTCTCAGAGCTTTTCTCCGAGAATGTGGCAATAGAGCTCTGAATACAAACAGCAAACTGCTGCGTGGGCTGGTCCCATTTTTAATGACTGCTGGCAACACTACGGCACAAAATGAGTTTCCCAATCATGAATCCAGTCGGGCCCGGCCCCTCTGTCAGCTGTGCAGTGTCCATCCAAGCTTACAGTTGTTTTGACATGCTGTCAAATATAAGTTAATGGGCACTGGAACACGATACGCCTCTCAAATGTCCCGCGGCATTCTGACAACTGAACACAAAGGGAGATTGTGTTGCTACATTTGTTCGGTTTAGATATGAATTTGAGGTTTGCATGCAAATTACATTTCTCTGAAGATAAATCATGCATCCCGGTCTTTTTTAAAATACGTTTTTATATCGCCCCATAAAGGTAGTGCTGGTAAGTCGTTTCTGAAATACATTATATCATATTTGCTGAAACAGGTTTTTGATGTTCATTCTGTTTGAAATAATTGAATAGTGTACCTGAGTACAAGCCGGGGAGGTGGAGAGACACACACCACTGAAGCAGAGACGATAGTCAAAGGTTAGCGAGCAAGTCACGGAAATAACGCCCCCTAGCTGTCAACAGGCAGTGCACATTCATGTGGTGTGTGGAGCGTAGACTTAACGAGAGGAAGGAGGTATGATGTATCGATTGTATTTTTTCAAAGTGTAGCCTGCGCTTGCTAGCTTTTCCAGAATTACCAACCCTAGCTTTAATAGGAATACATGCAAATCGGTTTAGGTAGAAAATTATGATAAGAAAATGAATTATTTTAGCTGAATCGATCTCAGGGACAATCTACGTAGCAGCACTGCTGACTGACGTGTCAGCAGAGCACAGAGGGGTTAACAACATGATTTACTGCCCTTGACATCAGCGCCCAACGACTCTTTCGTCTACAAAGGAAGAATTTCTCAGCACGACCTGCTCCTCGGGGACATAAACACGTCTCTTTGTAGCAGCTGACACAAAGATCCTTATCCAGTCAGATCAATGCAGGAGAAAAGACGACCAAAAACATTGTGAGACATCCTGCTTTTTTTTACTTTTCCCACTTCGTTGTACCAACTCTTGTTCTACCTTCCAAACACCATTTCTCTCATTGCAAGATCCACATCTAGTTTCTCGTTTGGGACTTTTCCATCTCCCTCCCCTCTCCTCCGCTGCCTTTCCGCCCATATGTCACGTCCTCACCTCACCTCACCTCCTCGCCTCCAAATACCTTCCCCTCTCCTCACCTCTCCTGTGCAATATCTCACCTTGCACACACGAGCCACTCGGGTCAGGATGCTCTTGTCGTTGCCCTCCCACGACACCTCGCGGAAGAAAAAGTATATCTTGTCATCATCTGGGTTGTAGGTGTCTGCAATGGGATGAGCAGCTACAAACCTGGCCTCTGAAGACACGGAGGGGAAAAGAGAGAGAGGGGAGAGTGTTGAAAACGTCAGGTAATGGCTTTGCCACGCTACACCGTCATGACAGTGACATTAACGCTACACTTAGAGCAGGTTTATTTACGGTCTCGCTCTACTTCTGCAGAGTGATCTGATTTATTTCGGGTTTCTGTTTACTGAGCTGAGGCTGGAGCTGTACATTAATCCAGGCTCAGACATCTTCTCTAATCACATGTCCACAATGGTTTAAACAGTTTCAGATCCTTATGGAAGTGTCACAATGTAAATATTTATAGAAAAATCTCCTGCATCCATAAGCTTATTTAAAGAGGTACTAATTGATTATTTGCTAGTGTCAATGTTAGGGGAAGCAGAATAAACTTAAAACACAACATTGACAAATTATCACCTTAATTGCACAGTTGTACATAAACACTTTGCCTGGACATAGAGCAACATTAACATCCATTTGGATTTGTGTTAGTTGGAACGACTTGAATGTAAGAGCATTACTCAGTCTCCTTTCTGCTCTATTTTGGTCTCCACCAACTGCTTAAAGAGAAATATTGCTCTTTAACTGTTAGATGCTCCACCATGTTCACCAGCTCGTTGCTAATTTCATCTGTCGGTTGCTTTGTGTTGGTAAGCGTAACGTATTATATATATATATTATGTGTAATTTGTATTATAATATTATATGCAAGTATCATATGTCATAAGATGACAATATATTTGCATTTAAAACCTTAATTTGTCAATAAATAATTAAATATAGTGCAGTATATAGAACAATAGTTGAAATGTTATATAGCAGAGGTATAGGATTTAGTGTTATCATTGCTTTTAAAGGTTTCAGGACTAATTGTAACATACAAAATATGTCAAGAATGATTAGCGATTAACAATGTATGATTCTGTATTGAAATAAAGTGTTGTTACCAGGGCATTAAAGCTATAAACGGTGTAGGAAATAGTAGTGTGTGTGGGGAGAGGAGACAACAGCAGGTTGACATCATTGTCCTGATTCAGGGGGAACTAGTCCAAAGTGTTGCAGCAACATTACATCAACATTAGCTCAGCCCCTGGAAGCAGAGCCAGCCACCAGAGGGTGATTTCCCCACTGGAGCAGCTTAATGTTCGACTGCTAACACACTCCACAGAAGGGCATTGTTATTCCTGCCACACTGGAAAGATGTTCCACAGACTCACAAGTATGGAAACAATGTAAGAAAATGATGTGCTCTCTCTCTCTCTGCATGTCCGGCGCCAACACAACAGTACAACAGTACACACACTGAGCGAGCGAGGGAGAGAGAGAGAGAGAGAGAGAGAGAGAGAGAGAGAGAGAGAGAGAGAGAGAGAGACGTCATCTCTGACTGTGTGGTTGTGAAATGTGGAGACCATGTGTAAGGATTTAGATCCTGGTGATACACAACAGCCCATCAGTTGATGTAACACACACAAGACAGAGAGAGAGGACTCCCTCCTCAAGGGATGACTGTGCATCTGAGTGTGTGTGTGTGTGTGTGTGTGTGTGTGTGTGTGTGTGTGTGTGTGTGTGTGTGTGTGTGTGTGTGTGTGTGTGTGGTTTTGCGGCAGTGTGACTAAGGCTGTGAACTTTGTGGCACACTGTAAATTCCCCTGTAGGTGTGGTCCCTGTCCAGCTATGGTATTCATATAAAGGTCCCAGCTTAATGAATAAGTGTGTTGTTTCCTCTGTGCTGGAATGCCAATAACCATCCTGAAGGCACAGAGAAGCTCTTTGTGTCAGCGGAGAGGCTGGAAGTTTGGAGAAAAAGCAATACAAAGTTTTGAGTTGCGATCGGCGCTGCAATGTGGATCCGTGCACATGTGCGCGTGTGTACCATTGATCCAGTAGTCCTCGGAGATGTCTGTGCGTATGTAGTGCTGGTCGGGTGGAGGGCCAAGGGAGCGCGTGAATGTCGTGTCTTTGCCCAGGAAGTCTGAAGATGTGCCTGCGTACAGGTACTGATCTGCACCGAGTAAACAGACGGGTCAGTCAAAGAAGAAAAAACAATCACAAACTCATGAAAAACAACTTGAAAGGACATGTGACACATTTTTATTTAGCTTCTATCATTTCAATACCAAAAACTAGAGCCTGAACAATATGGATTTTATGGGGGATATTCAAATACTGCAATAGGGACTAAATTCCAATCCCACACCAAATATATATATAGATATAACATTTGCAACGATTCCTTGACAAAGATTTGTAATTGAGGCTTGATTTTTCACAGTTCAATCATTAAAGTAATAATAAGTAAATTGGACTTGAATTAAGAGAATTTTTTTTTTACATAAAATGTAAATGCAAATTCTGTCTGCATTGCTCATATCGGGGCCAATTTCTATTAGCTCACCATTGAATCAGTGGGCAAAAACACAGTATGAGGATGAGGTTCAAAAACACATGTTGTTTACAACCCTCTGCCAAGTAAATTTGTTGCTGCCTGTGAAATGTCTGCTTGCATTTTTCTTGACTAAAATAATCTGGAGAAAAATGGTTGGAGCATGAATATAAATGTGCTTAAACGACTGAGTGGAGACGTGAAGGGAAACATAATTTATTCCTGGGTGTACAGGGCTGTGCAGTAGTAAAAGTCCTGGTGCATGAGAGATAAGGCTGCCACAGCTCAGTATTGTGTGATGTTACCTGTGAGGACGGAGGTGAACGGCTGCACTGGATCAAAAGGACACTTCAACCTGCCAGACTCCACTGTGCGAGGCAGCAGCTGGAACACACCATCCTGAGACGAGAGGGACGCTAATGTTACACTTTCGCAAAATGTTTCATCCGCATCCGGAACTCCTGCAAAACTTCTCGCTCAGCTTCACTCACTTAGATGTACTTTACCTCTCTGCGCCCGGTGACTTCAACGAAAGCACAGTTTGGGTGAAAGGCTCCGGTCCCGCAGGCATAGACGTGTGTTCGGTTGTAGTTGTGAAGCACCCTGACAAAATTCGCACACTCCAGCTGGATGAGCAGGGAACAGAACAGGAGCGATGATGGACCGAAAGCTTTAATTAACAGGTATATTCTACACAACCACACACGGTGATGCCCAGACTTTCTGCACTTACATTTGCATTTTTTCCCGCCAGTTTGCACATTTCCACGCTGTCCCGGGAAGCAGGCCAGTGAATCTAATAACGGATAAAAAAAAAAGAGAAAAGTATGTCGCCTCATCTCATAATGTACAGTGTAACCTCAGATCTCAAATCGGTGTTCATGCAGTTACTTTCCATTTACGAGATGCGATAATTCAAGATTTTAATGGTCGAACTTTTTTAATTTATATGAAAAAACTGGGAAAGCAGTGCTCTATATCACTTTGAGCCATTGGAATTAACTTTATATCATGTTTAGAAACAGTAGCCAGACAGTAGCCCGACTGCAGTTGGTTTTTTTATCTGCCGTTTGAAGTTATTACAGATTACAGTTATACAATAAGCGACACCTCTGGGTGCTGGTACGAGAGAGCGTTGGACGTATACGATTCGGTGTGTCCCTTCGCTATACCCCACCGTGTTCACACATGTGTTATAACAGGCTTATGTGCTTTGAGTGTTACTTCCCCTAAATCCTACCAAGGAGCGCTGTCGCCGAACTTGTTCATGTGCCGACAGAGCTTTGATACACATGCAAACACACAGGCACAAATATTAACACATCTCATGATTCCAAGTCGACGCATGCCGCCAAGGAATTCACACAGAAAACCAGCGTGACAAGGTGATTTTTTGACTGAGCGCAGAGTGTGGCCAGTATAGGAGCTTAAAGTGGTTTTGAAGCCCCGTATATGAAATGATTAGTGGCCTAGTTTTATCGCAGCTCTAATGGGAACATTTAAAGACTGTGGTGAAAGGTTTACAACATAGCAGCAGGGAAATGAGCAATCGGCCGATAACAACTGTTGATCTAAAATATGTCAAAAGTTTCTTTGCTCTGACTCATTGTGGTCAAGTACCAAACCACTGGTTTGGTATTTGGTCCAGTGCAATCTTGGAATATTTGTGAAACCACCAGTAGATTTAGAGTGAGTGAGTTTGTCAGCCAGACGGAGACAGTGCACGCCCACCTGCAACCAGAATTAACATGGTATCCCTGGCCCAATACATACCATGCTTCATTGTCTATTTCACTCTTAATGGATCCATCATTTACACAATGAGCATCATACCGTATTGACGAAGACCTAAACCTACAGATTAAGACCATTAACTCTTCAAGAAAACGTTTACTGACGTTATAAATCAAGTGAGAACAATATTCGTTTAATGAAGTGATTTTATTTTGCCCTCTGCTGGTCATGTGAGAGAATACAGGTTTCAGGCACCTCAACATTGGCTTCACTTTCCAGACCCAGAGTTTACAGTCTATGGTTTCAGGTCTGCTTCATAACCACTGAAAATGCCCCCGGGAAATAAAAAAAATAAACATAGGATTTCCAGGCCCATTCACGAATGCGAATCGGTCTAAAAGCCATCTCCTGAAATTCCAGGTAGAAACAACTGGAATGTTTGCTAGCAAAACATTTTTGCTGTGTTTCAGTGCCCAGGGGTGCTTTCCAAGGTATGCTACCTAATGAACTGATAAACAAGCAAGTTTGTGTGTCCAGGTCACATGCGCGGCGAGGAGGCTGGTCCCCGAAGGCTCGGAGAATTAGGCTTATCTCCCATCAGTATCAGTTACTAGAGGGGCAAAAAAAAAGGCAACACTCTGAGAGCACGACCAAGAGTTATAACAAATAGATAACCATCAAATAAACACACCGCCGTCCCACTTGTCATCAACCTCAGCTGCATAAACACACACTCACATCCACAAACTTTAACATGTGGCGTCCGTCCAAATGCATTCGTGTGTTTGTATAAATGTCTAAGTGTGACCGTGCATGCTCCGTAAACGTGTGCAGTCTCTGTGCGTGCGTGCGTGCGTGCGTGCGTGCGTGCGTGTGTGTGTGTGTGTGTGTGTGCGTGTGTGTGTGTATGTGCGCCCTCCAACACGATGACCCTGACCTTAGCAGACAGACAGTTTCTGACTGCCACTAACCGAAAGTTGAGCTCTTCTTTAAAACAATATACGTCTGAGAGCATTCCAGCTAAGAAACACAGTAATGGAAAAATAATACCTCACCTCGCCCCTCTTAATCGCAAGACAGGTATAAGTGTCATGAGCTTAGGCTAAATGACTGTCTCCTAAATAATGAACCGCTCACTGCAAATAACAGAGGTTATTAGGGATGTCTCAAGTGACTCCAAGCAGGATTTTTGCATGTCTGGGGATTGGGTCAGTGTGCGGAGGCGATACTCCATCTCCTGTTCAAACTTGAATTTCTTCCAGCACTATCCCTCTGTCAGAGAGTGTGGGGACTCTTGACGCTGCTGTAAACACTTGGACGTGAACCTAAACAACCGCTCAAGTTTAGCAAATGGCCTGAAAAGCTACACAAAACAAAAGCTGCTGTTTATTTGTGGCACTACTTTAATTCTGTACCGTTACATACATGATCTGCACATTGCTATGCTCCGCTCTTTCCAGTGTCGGGTACCTTTCTGGGGGCTCTGGCCAGATTGTCAGGGTCAAGCAGATAGATGTGGTCTCTGGCTCCCAGCAGAAGACGACCCCGCTCCTCATCCAGCAGCAGCGAGTGGGAGTGGAGGCCGTCAGATGGGCCCAAAAACACAGATTCACTGCCAGTGTGCAGCAGCTCTGGCCCAGACAGAGAGAGACAGACATTAATAAATCCCTGTAAAAGTAACGTAAATGCAAAAACTGCAATATCTGGCATTGAAATACAGTACATTGATAAAAAATAAATAAAAAATAAGTAACAGGATTATGCTGTCAAGCTTAACTTTTCCCCTGCACCGAAATCCCAAAGACAAGCGCTGGATTACCTTTTACAAAATTGTTAAAAACATGTCTTGGCTTGATCTGAAACTGCGTAATCCTGTATGGTTCAACACCTTAGCTGCACGCGCTGACAGAGAAGACTTCCAGCAAGACAGTATTTCAGTTATGCATACTTTTATCAGGGTATTTTCATGGCTACATCATTTATCATGGAGACATCTCTGAAACAAGGGTCAGTGGATGGGGATTTCATTCATTTAAAAAAATTAATATTTGCACATGACTTGGTTTTTTCTATCGTCGCATATGCCATCATTATTATTTTTTGTTTTACTAAAATTTTAGTGTTGATAAATGTGATTATCTCTACTTTCTTTTAGTGTTGCCTTATATAAAAGCACTTTGAATTGTATTAAATTGGTTTAAAAGGTGCTCTATGAATAAAGTTTGACTGATTTATTGGAATATTGAATTTAAAACCCACACATTACTTGCCGGTTTATCTTTCGGTGGACTTATATATGATTTACATTGGTAACAATTTAAATATACTGTATATAAAGGGTTAAATATTCTGCATTTAGGCAGATAGAAATAGGCATTTAGTGCTTCAGTTACTACTGTTGGGTCTTTGGGCTTCCAAAGCCCATTAAGAGACTTGGAGCTGAAAACCGTATTCTCGGCTCAGTCCTGCGTCCTCGATCTCCTTGATCTGAGGAAATCTTTTCTATCACCAGGCTCTTTTCATTGCGCCAGTATAGCAACATGCCTTGAATAAACACTGGCTCAAAGCGGTGCAGTCCTGTGGGAGTCACTCTGAATGGATTGACATTGCGATTACCCTCTTGGTGTGAAGGACTGAAGAGGTTACCAACCTCCAATATTTGAACATCTAGGACCCCTCCACACCACGCAGTCCTGCTTATAGCTCCTAATACCTCCTCCTATACACTGGCTCACACACAGCGCACCCCCACATGCTCATATCTTTCACCCCCACATCATGCAACTGCAGCAACAGACTAAACCTCACAGAGAGATTAGGCCTGCTAGCCCTTGGCTAATGCTAATCTGTTCAACAAACACACATCACTGCGAGTGCACAGCAGCTGCCCGCTTGGCTGTTGCTGCTCAGCGTGGCGCTCCACACCTTTCTGCCCTCTGTCCTGTCAACAGCTCTTGATTAACTCCCCTGCGGGTGGTTTAGGAAGACATCCCCCTAACTGTCTCGATGCAAACAGGTTCTTCTCTTCTCAGACTATATAATACTATTATATACATTGTACACATAGAGAACCCATAACTCCGGATAAGTTAGACTTTCCTACAACCACAGCCTTATGTCTGATCATTCGAGACGAGGGCCTGAAACGGGAAGGACACATTGCTGTAATTATGCTATATGAGTCAGCCATATGCGCTGGGACAAGAGTCACATAACTTCAGCATGAATAAGCACAGTATTCATTAGAAGTAACCTACTGATCATTGTTGCTGCATTTAAGCCAGCTGAAATGAGGCCGCTGTTTTCATGCTGCATGATCACAGCCTCAGCTCGGCCATTAATATGCAGCGTAGGATGTTCTGTCCGCGGTTTCAGAATACACAGATTAATGTCTCATCAGACGCTGATAAATGTGAGCGGATGTTCTCATTTGCTGATATTAAGCAACTTTTTCTCAATTAGTTATTTAGTTGAAACTGTTATAAATATAGAAATGTTCTAAAAAATGTAGAGTATGACTAACAAACTGTAGCACGGTGATGTAACTTCATCCTTTTAGTCACACGTTAAGAACAAAGGCCCCACAACCGTGCATCAGATTAAAGACTTTGAAATCAAGACCATATGACTTTACTTTTCATTTGGCAGAAGGCCTTCAAGTTGTCGCCTCTCTGGATGAAACCTGAACTTCACGATGAGTTTTTCAGTGTCGGGGGGGGGGGTCAGAGTTGCTCAAGTTTAGAGACGAAGGCAGTTGTTTGGAGGTGTTCACTCAATCAGGGATGATTTCACTTTGATCGTTTCACCCTTCACTCATTGAAGCTGCGCTTTCACGGGGGGAGGAGGGGCCGACGTAAGGTCTGAAGAGTGATTACCGCTGGGTGGTGTTGCCCTTGAGCGGTGTGCACTGATGAGACGATGACAAGCCACGTGCATGATGCGTGCGCTGGGTTTGAAGGTGATTTTACTTTTGATAGATTCTTCTCTGCCTCAGTGATTCTGACTTGGGGGAGCCATACATGGACATTGTTCTACTGTTTCCATGAGGTCCAAAGGCAAGTAGGTCTTTCTCTTGAATGAGCAGCACGGTTTAGTCAGCCGTGCTCGTAGTCAACACAGAGAAGCGGAGCCATTAAACACGTTCTGACTGGATATATAGAAAAGATCGGTTGTCTGAAATATCGGCGCCCAATAAAAACCAATCATATATGACAGAATGAGCTCCATTTTATCAACTGGTGAGTTTGGAACAAACATTAAATAATAACAAACTGTGGTGCTAAATTCGTGACTAACTGCTGAGTAAACACTGTCCATAGCAATCATTATTCCTGCAGCTACTTACATATATTTACTTTGGACATTCGTGTGTATCTATTTCCAGCCATACGGATTTTGGAAGCCTTTGACCAGGGGAGATTTTGGGAGCTGAAGTCAGAGCGAGTTTACTTTTAGGTCACAGTGGGGTTTAAGTTTTATGGAGCAGGACTGAAGTTCATTTGTGTGCAACCGATACGAAGCGTGAGGGATGGAGACTTTGAAGTCAAGTTTGCACTGAAGTTTAGGATGGATTTTAAGCGGAGCAATAATTTAGCTTTCCCTCGGTGGCACAAAGCAAACAGAGTTGGCTAATATACACAGAGCGGATTGAACGACTTTCTCCCATGGACCAGGAACATCAACATGAGATGTATGTTCTCCATGTGACTCGGACTTATAGGACTGCACTGCAATAACTGTGTATTTCATTAAACACAAACATTAGCCATTGCGTCACCACCGTCATTAATATAAATCAGACTTCAGGATTTATGTTGATTAGAGGATTAAGAGACTGTGTAAGTGTTTCACCAAAAGTGGCCAGAAAAAGTTTCTGCGCTCACAAAAAATGACAAACAGGGAATGATGAAGTGGGCTGATGGATCAGTAAGTGGATCCTAAATCTTTCATTATACTTAAACAGTAGGACTTTGTGTAATATTTCTTTTCACTTTCCTTCTCGTCTGTGTGCAGAAAGAGAAATAGAGACGAGTGGAGGGAAACTGTTACGTAAAGAGACAGACAAAGCTACACATGGTCTGGATGATGTGCACTGAAAGGCTGAAGGGCTGACAGTAAAAAAAAAGTTGTGAAAAAAAAAAAAGGAAAATGAATGGAACCAAAGTTCTGATTCACAGTCATTTGCACTGTTTAACTTCTATAAAGTGCGCTGAAGATGAAGGCTGCAAACATCAGACAAAACATGCAGAATTACTGCAAATTAACCAAACTTTACTTTGTTCTCAAACAGCAAAATAACTTAAAAATGTATAAAAGTAAATATAAATATGTAATAGCAGTACAACTTCCAGACAAATCAACAATATCTCAGTTCTTACCTCTGTGGCTGAGTTTGACCCTGGGGACGCTCTGTTTGATGCCTGCTCCAAAAGGAAGGGTGGCCAAAAACATCAATCCCACTAATAGGACCCCAGGACGGGATCGTACCTTAATCCTCTTCCCTCTGCCGTCATAATTACTGCCAGACACGCAGAACAGGGTCCTAACTTCATTCACACTCTGTGCGTCAGAGTCCTCTTTCTTCATGGTGTGTGGAATGGTCTTGCTCCGTTGTCACTCTGCCCTTCTCTCTGCAACCCTGGAGGGAGACCGGTGTAAAGAGTCAAGCTAGGGAGGAGCAATCATACGTGCGTGTGTGTGTGTGTGTGTGTGTGTGTGTGTGTGTGTGTGTGTGTGTGTGTGTGTGTGTGTGTGTGTGTGTGTGTGTGAGAGCAGTCTCATCTCAACTTCATGCAGGAAATGTACACATGTTTCTGTTGTGACTATTCAGCCGTCTCACCATGGAGCCCTCCAGGCATGTCCCCTCTCTTTACCCGTCCCCACATCAGCTGTTGCCTGTCCCTGACTTACCTTTTGTGTCTCCTTTAAATCTGTTTGCCCAAAACAAAGGTCAAGAGAACAAAGCAGTCACATTCTGCCATCTTTCACCCGACCATACCTCTTTCACCCACTCTCTCTCTCCTCCAACTCATTTATTCCTTCACCTAAATGATACTCCCCGATTTCTGTAGCGTTGGCTGATGACCCTGTCAGACCCTCCTTTATGTCCAGTAAAAAAAATGGTCCATGTGCTATACAGGACTTCACAGTGCATTAAAGAGGCATGTAGCAAAGACATCCGTTCACACTGTGTAAAGTGAGCTGTATGATCGATCCGTCATGGGAACACTCACTGGCCTTTCTGCCGCTAACATGCAAGGAGAACATGAGCGATGTGCGGCAACAGAACATGGAACCAGATCCTAACATAGTAGCACAAACTGGATTTTTCTGGTTATGTTCAGGAAACATCGAACCAGTGGAAACATGCAAATGTCTCAACGTCTCACTCACACATATTTAATCTTGACTAATATGTAACTGCGACGGACCAATTGTATAAAACTTGTAGTTTGAAGTTAATATATGTAGTTGTTAATCTTTTCTGTGATGTTCTTGCAGGTGATGTGCATACAACTACACTCTCTCACAGGAGCATCACAGGAGACAGGAAGGTTTGGAAGGACATGTACTATGTTTTTTGGCCAAATTAAGAACAAAATAAAACAATATCTGCATTATTAAGGATCAAATCTGTGTTTTCAAAGAAAGAAACCCTTGAACTCAAGTTTCTAAATTGAGGAAGCTGGACTCAATAATTTATAAAAATCTATTAATCTGCATTTTGATTACTTTCTCAATGAATCGTTTGCCATTTACTGTGAATCATTACAATTACATAATTACAAATAGTAGTATGTTACATGTAGTATATGTATCTAATATGTGTATGTACATATATGTGGTTTACCTCACAAACAGTGATGCCTTATATCAAGTTGTTACTTGGTCTGTATTTGTGCACCTTCCAAGCTAATAATTAGCCAGACAAAGGAGGGGACATAACTAATGAACACATCAGAAGAATGCCTCCCCCCTCGGACCTTATTGCTACATCTCCCTCTTTACTTTCCTTCCAACCGCATTTCAGATAACACACATCAACCTGACTTGTGACAACATAAACAATGTCCACCTAAATTAATAGATCCTCCTGTGGCAAACACACTCGCATATCACAAACACTGTTTGCTTCCATGTGGAAGATTTGGACACGAAGACACGAGAATGCCCCTCAGGGCAGAATATGATCTTTGCAGCGCCCCAGTTAATTATAAAAAGGTGTCATTCTGAGCACATACACTCAATCACGCCTGTGCTCACACATCTGCATTGCACGATAAAATGCAGAATGGCATGTTGGCAGATAGCGACAAGCTTTGAAAAGCATTTCATTTCATATATCAGTTCTCTTCATTTATTTGTCCTGTCGAGTTTTGTCGTGAGGTGTTTCAAAACTTGAGTTCATTACGTCGATTCGGGGGCAGAGTGGCAGCCGTCCAAGAGCCCCGTGGCTTCGAACTGGAGAGGATCACACCCCGATAAAAAGACTGCTGTTTATCTAAGATGACAAATTGAGGCACCTTCACCTTCAGGGTTAGAAATACAGATATGGAGCTGTGTGTGATGGATGGGCGATCAGCAAAGACGGCAGGACTGTGAGAAGGCTTCAATCTGTGCACGCTTTGTGAGCGACAGCGATAGTGCCGCTGGCGGGGCTCATCCTCCCAACACTAACAGGGGAGCAGTGACACGATTTCACCCACCATTCAAGTAATGTATCTCTATTCACCGCTTGAGTGCCCACATCTATCAGCGGTACAGGCCTGTTGGCACCTTTCGAGAAGAACGGCCCCCCCCCAAACAAAAGGAGCAAGCGTGTTGAAAGAAGAGCATAAAACACTGTTTTCTTGAGGAGAGGATGACAACAGGAGATCGACTAGATGCTGTCAGACGGCAGAAAGAGTGAATAGCAGAGATGAAAAGAGGGATAGAGAGAAGGAGTGAGAGAGAGGTGAGGAGGAGGAGGAGAAACAGAGAGCTTGTGCCATGTAGGTTAAGCTAACACCTCTGTTTCCTGCCCACAGCTCGAGTCCCTGTTGTCTTTGGCAGCATGGCCGGCACGCAGTGCAGGGGGTTATGGAAAACAATTCTGATGGCAATGGTGACAGATTTAGAGCTGCCGGCCACTATAGTGCAACTCCAAAAATATAGCATCCAACAAGTGTCACCTCCTCAAATAAACTGGCTTCTCCTGCTTTTCCTCAACATCAAACAAAAACTGTGTGGGGCCTATATCTGCCATAAAGCGAACAATCACCAGTAGACATCACTCAGTAATTGTCACACAAAAAAGGAAGTTTGAACAAAATGTAAGAAATGTTAGGTAGCTGATCTTATAAGAGTTTAAATATTCTCAGCCGGAACTGTCAGCGGACAGGAAGAAGGAGCAGATGGTGAAAAAGCGCTCTGGCCATGGGCATTTTCACACTGAGACCACCCCCAGTGAGGCATTTAGCAACACCCAGGTGCCCTGTAGAGTACACTATTATCAAACCCCTCCATCTCCACGGGACAGAGTGCATTAGCACAGCTATTTGTCTTTATTCCCAGACCACAGGCACTGCCCTGGCACAACAATATAGGTAATTGTTTCTAGCTCTCAAGACATTTGTTGTTTTTTTTGGCAACAGTCAATCATCTAGTTCTTTTTTTTTTTGCATTCGAGCACGCAAGTAACTCCCCTGTGAGTCTGTGCGAGTTCACGTCTCGCAGGGAAAATACGGGACTTCCACCAGGCCACACTGTTTGTGTTTTCACTGAACACAAACTGTAAAGCAGATATAAGGAGCACTACATTTCAAAGTTGTTCTTTTAGCCATAACTGCGGTTATAGATGAGGCTGTAAAGACATTAACACAACACAGTTCAAATACAGACAAGCACCACTTTTCACTCTTTATGTTTTGGCACTTAAACACACTATATATTTAAGGGGGAAGTACGCGTTGTACCACATTCTATAACAAGCTAAATGTCTTCTAGAGACAAAGTGAAAAAGCAACGCCAGCTCTACGTCCAAATTCTGCCAATAAATTGATCTGAAGGGTCTAATATCTACAAACTCCTGTCAAAACCACCCACACCCACACATATTTGGTGTATTACAATATGCTAAGAATTAACTGTTGCCAGAAGACAAGTGAATATGAAAAAGTTGATCCTCGTGGTAACATAAGATTATTCTGGAATGAGATCAAAAACCTCAACCAACATGCTAATAAGCCTCTTTTTATTGTGTTGGCTAATTTCTCCGTAATTTGTCCAGGCAGCAAGCTGTGTTTCATTTTAGATTCTAACCAAAAACATTTACCACACCTTATCTAAGTGCAGCACAGCATGCCCATCTCTTGGGAAATTACATATCACTCCAAAACAAAAGTGAATGGAAAATAAACAGGCAAAATATCCCCTTACACACAAAATCCAATCATCCAAACAGGGTGACCGGGACAGAGATCAGCTTTGAAGTTTAAAAATGCTGTGGTAAATTATCCCCTAAATAATGAATGCATGCATAGGACAACACGTTAGGTAAGGATATCTAATACCTCTCCGTGGGCCAGAGCAGGGACCATCTGATCCCCTTTCCATTAGCAAAGTCTGTATTTCCTGCAGCCGTTTACATTCTAATAAATCGTACGAACAGATATCCACAGGCAGCCTGATTACAGAATGCCCCTCTCACACGGTGCAGTCCTGACACTTAACTCCCCTGCCCTCGCATTAAAGAGTTTACATGAGGATTTCTCAGGGCGAACCACTCGGGCCCTGTTTTGAATCATATAGGTACATTAACAACACCACATTAAACATAACACGTTTCACATGACAATCACACTTCTTGCTTGAAACATGTGTGCATGAAATCGGTGAGTGGTATAATGCTCCGGCGAGAGGACATTCCAGGAGAATTCCTTCCGTTTTAGACATCTAGAGTTTGTCTGCAGGGGGAAAAAAACCCAAAGGAGATGGATAAAATTCCAGCCCCGAGGTCCTGTCTGTCCACATTTTGTCCCTCCCTAAACTGTTATCTGAAAACACCAGTAAGAGAATACTCTGGGCAACTGCTGGTATATAGTAACCGAATACACCACAGCAGGATCATAGCGCTTATGCTGCCCTTGTTTAAGACTCGCTTCACGGTAATGTTGCAGTTTAATCTTTGTAGAAGAGTAGGCCGAGCCCGCAGCTCCTCAGATCAGCCGTATACAACAGACCGGTGCCAGCTCACGTCTATACTGTCACACAGAGCGAGGGAGTGAATGGAAGGGTGGGAGAGCGAGGGTGAGAAGTGATACTGGATCTGTGGTTTCAACTCTTCTGTACCGACAGGATGGAAAAACATCAGGTGGAAACAAAGTCAAGAGGCCGCTAAAAACAAAAGAGCACACCTTGTAACCAAGACAACGCCATAAACAAGAACATGATGATTGGTTCGTTAATAAGAGACAACAAGAACGAGTAGTTCTACACGGGCTAAACAGGTCTGCATGTGTGTGTGTGTGTGTGTGTAACTAACCTGATGTAGAAGAGGTGAGAAACAGGCCATGGAAACAGTGACTGACAGTCATAAGTGCTCACACTTGTCTCCCAGGGCCTGAGGATACAAGGGTACACCCATGTGTGCTATGCAGCAGCTCTTCTCAAGAGCAACACTGTCTTCTACAGATGTGGGAAGTTAATCTGTTGTTCTTGCTCAATCCTGGGAAGGCTTTGCTCATGTGGTTGTCTCCACAACAGCCTCAGTACACTTCATTATAGACGAGGGAAACACAAAGGCCACAGAGCTGCAGGGCAGGCAGACCCCAGCCAGCCTGTCTGTCTGCGAGTCATTGGCACCTAGCTGCTGTAGACTCTCTAAACACACTAACATCACCGCTGCAGTGAAGGTGCCCTACAGCGGCCGTCTCTGTCTTCACTGAAGAATTCTAGAAACATGTCCTTATAAGGCCGCATCAGAGCACAGGCATGGCTACGAGTATGTTTTAATAACACTTTCCGCTCAAAATCCGTCGGGTTTTGAGAAAGCACCTCTTTCAGTTTTTGCGTTTTCATCGTGGTCCAGGAAAAAGCCTCAGCACGAACAGCATAACGGTGTCACGGAGCGCAGGAATGGTGCTGCGAGCCATTCAAAACACAGCCGCGATTTCTAAGGTAACGTTGGATCAATCCATGCACGCCACACAGAACAGGAGTGAATGAAAGAAAACAGGAGGCTCAGGGTTTATAATTCTTTTTGATTGATTGATATAGTACACTTAAGAACCTGCAAACCCAAACAAAATCCTTCACTTAGTCCCACACGATAACATATGATCAAATCTACTTCGCAATCGTACAAGAGTACAAACAGTCTCAGCCACAACGTGTGTTGTCACCTTGCAAAGCTCACAAGCGCCCATTACCCGACTGTGATCTCAGCAGGAGTCCCCAGCCTGCCCCATGTCGTGTAAACCTGTAGCCGCCTGTGTATACAGCCGTCTGTATCCACTGTGCCTGGCAGACACCGTCTCACTGGCGTAACGACTGGACAGTGTTTAAAAAGAGAAAATCGGACAAGATTTTCAGACTTGTCTTTCTGTGTCCCGGAGCAGAAATCATTTATGTACCTCGGTCATGCTGATCGAAAAAGGCCTGAAACGCTGCCGGGGAAATCAATGTGCACACACAACTGTGACTCTCCCTCTCTGTGCCTTTCTTTGACAGTTCCTGTCGACCCGGGCTCCTCGTAGGGAGATAGATTTAAACCTTTAGAACTGCAGCGTGGGTGCTTGAGATGGAAAGATATACAGGCAGGAGAAAGATGGCTGGCTTTCTGTTACACATAAAAAAAACCAACAGAAACACAGTGTACACACATTCAATGAGCTCCATATGTAAAGGAAGTACGTTAACTAAAACATATTTAATGTAGAGCCGCAAAGTGCACATTTTAAGTGCACCTGGTCACATTCAATTTGAGGGTATTTGGAGCCCCCACACTGACCCCCTGCTCAGACACTGTCTCAATGCTACCCTCCAAACACAGTCTACATATTCTGACACTTAACCAACTCCAAACATACATAAAAATATATAAAATATATATATAAACCTCCAGAGCATACTGATGCATTATTTTGAGGCTGAGTAGACAAACTGCATTAAATGAGCCTCTAACTCCATCTTCTACTGTTAAAAAAATGAATCTACACATTACTGCTCTCTCGTGAACCACCTTTATTACCAGGGATATGATTCTTGAGAATAAAAAGGATGAGATGGCCCTAATGGGTTGATCAAATTATCTCCGGCTAATGGTCTTTTAAAAAAAAGCCATTGTGTTATGTGAAAAAGTTTTTGTCACCATGCATGCAACAGAGCTGTTTTTAAAAGTTGACATTTTTGAGATTTAAAAGTAAAAATTCAGTTTTTTTACAAGTTGAAGGTTGAAACATCTGTAAATCACTTTTCATAAGTTAGAGTTGTCAACAATATCTGATTAAAACGTAGACTATATATATTTTATACAGAGGAAAAGTGTGTGAATCTAGAAAAAATGTCTACTAAAGCATAACCCTTGTGTCTGCTATGTGAAATTCAGCAACATGAAGTTAAACTAAGCTCAAACCTGCACTAAACTGTGGTTAGAAAAAAAACTGAGTCATTTACATAAGAACTCTTGTTATTTGTGCGTCTTACCTGCGCGCTCTGCGTCTCCTGTCACACGCAACACGTGCCCGCGCAGTGAACAGAAGCGTCTCTCTCCTCAGTAAGAAGCAACAAAAGAAAAGCAACGCACCAGAAGTGAAGTGTGACACGTGCGCAGCGTCGTCCGGAGTGAAAACAAAGTGGATGGATGAACTGAAAACTTCCCCCCAGATATTTCCCCTCCCCTTAATTGTTTTTAAGCGCACACTGGCTCTCTCCAACTCCTGGCACAGCGCGCGCGTGTGTGTGTGGGGTGGGTGTGTGTGTGTGTGTGTGTTATCCTGTGGTCGTTCACCCAAGGAAAGACAGACAGTACACTCCCAATTATGTTGCTGCTCCTGGAGGGGTGTGGCCCTCAGCATGCGTGTCACTGCCAGGACTCAGTTCAGACCATGTGCTGGTCACTTTGCATCCTCTGGTCTGTGGAAAGTTTCTATGAAGACTGTGTTTAATGCTATTAAAGGAGCAAAAGTAGGTGGATGTGCATATTGCAGTAAGATGGAGAACAGATTTGTAATAAAGTCTGCAGTTGTAAATGGTATTTAAAAGTTGGCTACTGTCACATTTGAATCAATGCGGTACCAGTGCCGGTGGCAAAAATTTGGTATAGAATTAAGCTACTTTTTTTCAGTAGCTAGCTCCCTCTTGTAATGCCTCTCCAAGTCATACACATGTTGAAAAAACTGGTGCAGTAGGTGGTGGTATCCGCCTCAAAGTTCTGCCACAAAGCGGAAATTTGAGTCCGCCGGTGGCTCAACTCACTAGTAAAACTGTTATCCAGAGTACAAGCTTGATGAAGCTGTTGATGCCTCACATGAAATGTCGTCGTCCATGTACATTTCATCATCTTTGGTGCTGGCTGCAGACGTGTTGCTGACGTAAGCTGCTGCTGCTGTGGGAGACTTGGCTTGAAGACTATAAAATATGGCTCACTGTTCAGTTAATGTACTCTATTTTGTGTTTTACCAGGCGCCTCATCAGGTTAGATGTGTTGCCACAGCCAGCTTTGCAGTTCGCCTTACAACTAGCCTACTACAGAGAGCGCCTCAACTTTTGAAAAGTGTTTTTCGGCTCGCCATTTTCTCCAATGACCTACACAGTAGCCTGTTGCACGCCTTCCCACAAATGTAGCGTCACTTGCTAGCACACAAGTATAAATGCATAGGCTACTTGCATCGGCTCTTCATTGATCCTACTTGCTCTCTCACCCAGATGATTTGACTTTCTTTCTTACCGATTGATTGAATGTCAACTGGTGCTCGACTGTAACAATATAATTTGGTTAGCACCCTTATAAGTTCTGTGGCGACTCTTTAGGGAAGGTAAGCCATTGACAGTTCCATTCCCGGGGTCCTTCCTGATGAAACTGGTGCCATGCAAACACAACCTGCCACCTCAAAGGTCGTCCTTATCAATGGTCTGCAACTGTCCTATAAATTATCAGTTAATGATTTACTGAAAATTATTAAAGCCAACAACCGCAGCATGTAAAGCCTAAAGGGAGCCTAATAAGAAAAGTGGTACCAAAATGTGATAGGTGTCATGAGATAAAATGAGCTCACTGGATTGATTACAGTGTCAAGCTCCTGTGGATGTGATCATGAGAATGTGTGTCATGCCTGGTGTGAGGAATGAACCAGCAGCTGTATTTGGGTTCAGGCAGCAGATCCTGCCACGCGGTGGGTTGTTTGCAGCATGTCTGCTAGACAGGAGCATGCAGTCTCAATCCCCCTGGCTGGTTTTGAAGTAAACATAGATTTCTTTGGCTCTCTCCTTCGTGTACACACAGATGCGTGCCAGTTGAAATCCACATCTTTTTTTCTCCTTTCGCTGAAGTTGTGGAAGGGTCAGAGCCAAGTGCACACAGAGGTCACATTCATTCCGCATGAGAGCTGAGAGGTTGGACCCAGAAAAGAGAGTTGCTGCCGCACTCATAAAACAAGATGGGATAGGCTTATCGTGGCACATTGGTGCTAATAAATCTATTCTAACTCCGACTCTGTGTGTGTATCTGAGCAGATATGACTGGGTCCGTGTTACCTATAAGATTAGGTTATAGGTTAAATAGTTCAAATAGTGTCATCCCTCCGTGCTGTGAGATTCATTGTCAGGGTGGACACTTCCTCAGGACAACTCCCTCACACACAAAGAATAAATCCGTTAGTGAAAGCATCACTGATGACATAAATTGTGTTTAGGACTGATCCCTGCCCAATGTCTGTTCCATCCCTGCCCATTCTCCTGAGAGTTCTGCTGTACACTGGGTGGTTCTGTGCTTGTATTACTGTGATTTCTACTCAATCGAATGCATAAAAGATATATTCATTCTCTGATTCAAGCTGTGAGGCATTTGAATTCATTTCTCGAGCTCCAAACACATGCTCCACACATCCAGAGCATGTGTCTGCCACATTTAAGCCGGCTATATTTCCAGATTTTGATTAAAATCATCACCAGATGACACACACTTAAAAATCTTGTGTAAAAGCTGACGAAAGTGAAATGAAATCCATGGATTCGCCCCTTTATCTGGATCTGTTCCAAAGATTATTGGGCTCTTTCATGGCCCATGTCCCATCCTTCCACCAAGTTCCGTAAAGTAGTTTTTGTGCAATCCCAATCACAAACAAACAAAGAAACAAACAAACCAACGTACAAAGGGAAAAACATAACTTCCTTGGTAGAGGTAACAGTTTGTATCGTAGCTGAGTTTTTGCCATTTCTCAAAACACCCAACAGATGTTATTTTTTTCTCTTTTTGTTGTACAGAGGTGACAGCCAACCGAAGCACTTTGGGACCCGTCAGGTCAGGCCAGGTTCAAATAAAAATTAGCCTTGGCTACCTACATCATTTTTTTTACACTGCAATGCTTGTAATCACCCAAAATGTCAGGCTCAGGTCAGGTTCAGACCAAAAAAAAAACATAATGCCTGTCAGGTTCGCTTTAGGCTCTATTTTCTCTCAGGCTCAGTTGTGTTTGGACAGAAAATTACAGCCCTAGCCACATTGGATTAAAACTGTGGATGTTGCAGTTCACAGTCTGCTACCTTGACCCCGGGGTCACAGCGGTAGCCCAAAATACTCAAATATTATTAAGCAACTACTTGTGGCCCCTTTGTAGGATCTGGACATTTCTGATCTTGCCAACTCTCAGTCATAGTATTAAAAAAAAGTGATTCGGACAGCCATGTATGTCGCTGCCACCGGAACATTGTCTTCTTTTTGTTGCAAAAATTGAGGGACTGTTTATGGTGGATGGTTCAAGAGACTTTTGGCAACGTTCCCAGAACAGCTGCCAAGTTACTTAAAAACCAGGAACAAAGGCCGATGACAGCCCAGCGAGTGGTCCATTCGTCCAATTACGGGAAGGAGCAGTTCATCGACATCTGAGAGAAGAAATTGTTGATAATATATAGTCCAGCCTACTTGTAATGACATTTATCTCAAGAAAATGACAACTAAGCCTGGACATATTCAGCAAAAGAGTCATACAGCAAAGTGGAAACTGTGGTTTAGCAGTGGTTACAAATTTGATTATGGTTTCATTTTAATGTTTGGGATCACAAAATATGATTCAAGTGAATTTGTAGTCTATACATAGTTAGAAAGCCTGCAATATATGTGTTGGTGTGCACAACATGCAGACACAAATCCACACATATACGCTAAATGTGTTTTTCCACTTGTAAACCCGTGGCAGCTTGTTTTATGTTATTTTGTTCTCTATCTCTATCCATTGATATATGGAGTGTGAGTGAAATGAGAGGATTTGCCAACACAAGACACGATAAACCAAACCAAAGAATTGCCCCCTAATCCCCCGTCATTTCTGCAGTGTTGTTATCCAGTTGATCCTCCATTATGGCGGATCCTCCATTAAGGAGGATCAACCGTTCACTCTGGATGAGGTGGGAAGCTGCAGAAAAGTGAGATCAGCAGTTAGTGTTTTTCAGAGGAATATACCAAGTTGGATGGCGCTGACACTCTCTCTCTCTCCAAAAGTGTGATGGTATCAATGAAATGTAAACAGGAGAAGATCTCAGACATCAGAGGAACAAGAATACATTATCAGGAGACTTAGGGGGCGCAACTTTCCCTTCAAGGACGTAAACTTTTTTCCCACTCCGGGGGATTAACTCCTAACAAATTGAAAACACTTTCAATGGTACATTATGTGTTTAGGATGTATAAGTGGCTAATGCATCATTTCATAGTGTTTGGTCCATATTCACTGTCTCCTCCTCTTAACGTTTTACCAAAGCATTTTGGCAGTTGGTAAAAGAATGAAGGTAAGTTATGGTCTGGAGCAGGCTGCAATTTTGATATGCTTTGGCCTGAAATGTTCCATTAGCAAGTCAGTGGTCGTCCGCTGTTTAGAGACGGAAACAGCTTTTCTTACATGTTTGTGGTGCTCGTGTGGGAGCAGGGGCTCGTCCACAGTCACACACATAGAGGGGAATCTGTGAGCAATTTTTAACGGTAATCGCGAAGATCTCCAGTGAGAGGGCAGCCAGCCAGGCCTGGTCACCCAAGGAGCTTATACTCTCCATGAGACACACACACACACACACAGACACACAAACACAGACCCAAGCGGAGGCCTTCGAGCTTTAGTGCCAATAGACTTGAACTGATTAACTAATCTGCCATCGGGCTAGTAGTGCTCTAAAACAACCGGAGCCCAACTAATTATCAATTATTGTTACTTATTGACGATTAGGGATAAAGATCATTGATTAGATCTCAACGAGACACGAGAACAAGTATGGAGGGACCTCCCCAGGAAAGTCCAACGTGCAATATGTGGGTATTGCGTGCTGGGATGCATCAGTTTTCCTTGTTTATTTTAGACGATTGATTTTTAAGTGCAAATATCCACGCTGTGCACCTCATTGTGTAAAGACACCTGAAAGATACACACACATACACCCCCTCACATATTTTCTACCTCAGCTTCTTCCCCCATCATTCATAGAGCGGTAACAATAAAACTCTTTAATATACCGTGAAAGTGATGGTTGACGGCGATAAAACTATATGACCAGCGTTCAAACAGTTGTCAGCACACTTCCAGGTTACGGCTGTGTTGGAATGACATTAACGGTACTCTATATATATCACATGGCTGTTTTTCACATTATGGGTGTCACTTTGTAACTTATAGGTGCAGCTGTAATTGCCTCTCTGCAGCAAGAAGCTGGTAAGATAGAAAACTGCACAACAGGGTTTTAAAGGTGCTCTGCTGATTCACTCATGTCCTCTGCTTGTGTCCACTGAGTTCACTATTACAGCACATGTTTTAACTTCACCTCAAAACTGTGATCATCAGTTAGTGTACAAATATTAAACTACATTTTCAACCACTGTTGTGAATATGCCGCAACATTACACATGGTAAATGGTTTTGTATTTATATAGATCTTTTCTAGTCTTGATGACCACTCAAAGCTCTTTACAGTACAGTTTTACATTCACCCATTCACACAGTGCATCTATTAGCAGCACTTTTTTGTTCTATGAGGGGCAATTCGGGGTTCAGCATCTTGCCCAAGGACACTTCGGCATGCAGAGGATCGAACTGCCGACCTTCAGGTTGGAGGACAGCCGCTCTACCCCTCAGCCACAGCCACATCACCTCTTTATCTTATCTTCCTCCTATCACTCTTCATTTTATTACATCTGAGTATTTCTGTATTATTAAAACCTCTTCAAATACACACACACACACACACACACACACACACACACACACACACACACACACACACACACACACACACACACACACACACACACACACACACACACACACACACAAAGACCTAAAGAAAACCAGACTGCGTTTCTCTGACTAAGTGGGAGGAAAACAAATCACACTCACACAGTCTAAACAACAAACCCGCAGTGCAATTAAATGAATTTTCCAAGTATGCACACACTTCAGCACATGCATTTCACAATTCACAAAGCCCTACTGTCCAAGGTAAACAGTAAACATGTAGGCTCATTAGACCGCAACTGCAGAAAAAAAGAAAACTTGTAACCACGGTGGTGGACAGTGAGTATGCTGTTTATTTATGTTCGGAGTTTGTTATTGATTGGCAAGTGTCTGAGCGTGGGATTATTTATTTAGTTTCTGCAGGAACGTGCAGCTTGTGGCGGACTGAGCGACAAAGCTCTGCTGCGGGAGCGGGTGACCTGAAAGTGGAAACAGGTGGGACGGCAGCTGGGAGGAGAGAAGGATGGAGAAAGTGTGAGACACCATCAGGTATGTTACTGTGGGGAAAAGAAAGAAGTACAGATACACAGTAACAAAATAAGAAAAAAAAAGTTAAACATTTAAATCAAAGACTAAAGCCTGACTGATATAGATATTTGGGGGCGGAGATGTTGAAACCAATATTATAAAATAAAATATTTCTAATGAAGATGTAGTATCGGTAAGAGAAAGAAATGTAATTGATACTATTTTACAGTTAAACCATACACTTCATTATAGGTAAATAAAAACAACTGTAAGACACAAATACAACCAAATGTGTCGGACTTCAACTAAGAAAGTAAAGGTTTTTTCTTGTAAAATATGAATATGAATTTTGATCTTGTCATCATCGTTTATTATGTAGAAATCAAATGTTCCTAAACATTAATATCTCTGTGAAAGTGTCATATCAGCCATTATTTTTAAATCAATGAAAGTACATTGTTTATTTATTTATTGATTGATTAATTTATTTAGTTTTCCTCTTGTTGTGTCTCTTCTCTCTGATAATATTCTGCCTCAGGTCTGTACCAATAACCAGCAGGTGAACTCTGTATTTCTATGTGAACAGCTCAAGAAGCATGTTGAAATTATTCTGTGCAGGATATAACCAAAGGAAACCATGAATGCCAAATATTTCCACATGATATTAATATCAGCATCACTCCCTCTCGAACATTTATCTTTCCTGTGCAGAAGAGAGAAGGAAAGTACCGATCACGAAGGAGGGAGTTATTCGTAGGAAATGGACGGCTGTTATCTTGCCATGACTTGTAAAAGTGAATGTTATTCCAAGGAAAATCATCAGCAGGGAATGATGCAACAGGAATTCAAACTGAAAGATTACGCATGATAACTTGAGTTTTACATTCTACAGAATAGATAGAATTTTTAAACATTACCTCAACCACTCAGTCACTCCATGCTGTCAGAATATGAAATTTCCTGCGAGTCAAATACAGACACACTCTAAAAATGCAGTAAATAGTTGAGCTGACATCTGTCTGAGAACTTGATAGGCCTTCGCATTCCTCTCCAGTGAAATAAACATTGGTGGATCCACCCCGGCTCACCATTAGCTCTTCTTAGGAGCAGACAAAAAGAGAGACTGATAGAAGGATAGAGTGCAAATTAAACCTTCGGGGAGGAAGCTGACATGTCGCCTCAGATGGCCTGTGAGTCCTTGAGCAAAACACAGTTGGCAACATCCTCCCCAGTGTAGTTTGTGAGCGTATACGTGTGTGTCTGTCTGATACAGCACAGCTGTGTACTGTATTGTTTCACCAGGGGAGACCCTCTCCCTCTTGATCAGCTGTTCTCACTCTGTAAAATAAATCCAAATTCTGCCATCATGTCTCAGTCACAGGAGGTTTTTAGCTGCTGATCCCATTATCTTTCCCTGTTAAGTGTTTAAGAGGACGCCAATAAATTGAATCCACATCTCCTTACTTCTGTCTCCGTCAATGAGGTAGGAGCTGAAAAGAATAACAAACACGTGCGATATATCTTGGCAGAAGTCAGACAAAGCAGACATCACAAAAGAGAACCCACATAACGCTCTCAGCCAAAAGGCCTGACACTGTTATATTATTCACCGGTCATGGTGGGGTTTCGACTTGGGTTGTCATTATGCAGGGTCAGATGTTGGCAGCAATTCACTGGGAGAGGAAGTTGAGACAGGAGGCATGTGCGCTCAACTTCCTACCAGAGGGCTTAATTGTTGTGTGCCAGTGGGGACGATTTGAGATTTTTTTTTTCGAGGTCGTTCTCTCTCTTCGCCATCTTCCCACTTTCCATCGCTACATTGTTTACATGAGATTCAAATCTAGATAGAGAAAGCCCAAGGGGAGCGAGAGGACTGCAGATAGGGACGTAGCAATGCCTGTGGCCCAGCTAGGCCCGGATTCACTGCGTCGTTCTCACAGCTTATCACGGTTCACTCAGTCAGGGCCGGAGCGGAGGGGGGGTGGGGTTCAGGGGTTCTCGTCCCCTGGGGGGGTCCTACATTCACAAACACAGAGACAGGTTGTCTTCTAAAGATAGAATCCAGTGAGCACAAGGAGAAAAAATGGAATATGGTTACCTTACAAACTTTTTATGATAACTCAGGGGAAAGGACGTGCATATACCTAATACCGTCTTGATGTTTAAATTATTATGTCTAATTTTTGGAGTTGGAGTGGGATGTGGGGCCGCAGTGGGAGTATGTGTTTCAGCGTGTCAGCCCTCTACATTCTCCAAATGAATCATTTTAAATCACTGCCGCATCCTGTGCTGGCTTCGGCTTGTAATTGTGGTCACTGAAGCATAAAGACCGAGAAAGAACTGAACGAGGCAGAGAAAGAGGCAGACAGAGGAAGGAAAGCACAAAATAGAACGGGAGATGGATTTTAAGATAACCTCACTCAAGTACTGTAAACTTTCCAGGTTAAATACCAAAAGAAGCATAAGCGGCTCGCAGGATTGCTTGTAGTCTTCACCCAAAATCCTGAAACCAAAACTATCCATATCAAATTTAAACTTTGATTTGTCAAAACGCACATAGAAGAGACCTGGCAGCAAACCACCGTTTAAGTTGGGCTATATGATCAAGTTAGAGATACTCCAGTAACCCCGCTGTTATTTGTAATCTTCTTTACCGCACCACTGACTCCTCCCTTCAGCCAGTTATTATGAGGCATGTATTTCTGCACATATTCATTATAACAATGGAATGCATTTACATGACTTTCATTAGGTCCCCGAGGAACACGCTGACGATAATGTGTGTGCCAGCGAAGCGTGACTTTCAATCATAAAAGCCTACGTCAGGTGTGTTTTCAATCTACTGCTTCACTTTGGGGAACACTCAGTGTGGCTGTCTGGGGCTGGTTGGCCTGTTGTGAGCTATAAATCACTCTATTACACTGTTTCGAACAATTGAAAACAATTAAAGGCAGTTAAGCACCCAATTACCAACACATCCCGGTTATTGTGGAACCCGAGCATCATTACAGAGAAGTTCAATGCTAATATGCATCCCAAATCATGCTGAGATGATTCAGTAAGTCACTTATTTCACTATAAACCTTAAATTCAACCAACCAATTCCGACTAATTGGAAACAATTCGCAGCAGTTAGAAGTTTCAATAAAAAGTGAGGCCTGCAGGGGCCCACGATGGAGGCAGAAAAACAAAGCGAAACAAGGGTGCAAAAACCCCGGGGTCTCTGCTTGATGGGAGTCATGAGTAATTACAGGTTCGTGTGCACGTGTGTGTCTGCAAGGCCCTCAGAGAGAGTTTTGTGTGGCACCTGACAGTCTGAATGGGCCAGACTGAGCCATAAAAACACCTTCACCTCCATTAGGCCATAATGAGTGCTGTGTCAGGCTGCTGGATACTGCTCTCTTGCTGCTACCATACAGCTCAATCCTGCACTGGAGAGGAAATGAGGAGTGATTGGTACAATGACTCACTATGAAGTGGACGTGGCACTTGTACAAGCCAGGTATATATGCTCGGAGGGGTGGCAAGGTTTCCATCTACTGTGGTGCTTATTAAGATGCAGGGGTGTCGGTGCTGAAATAGGAGGCAACTTGTAGCCTTGTCTGCGTGTGTGTGTGTGTGTGTGTGTGTGTGTGTGTGGCTGCGTATGGGACCGATAAAAGTTGCTGACCAATTTTTTAAGTATGGAATTTCACTCCCTGGCACCATTCTTCCCTGCTTCTCCATGTTCACACACCACCCTCTTCCACACTGTCACAGGCTGGTAGCACCTAATTGTGTCATGCAACAATAATCTCCAATGGCTGACTGCATGAATACAGATGAAGTACTGTGTGAAGGTCCATGCAAATTCTGTGGTGTGAATGAACCTAAACAGCGAAAACCCCTCGCCACTGCTAACATGCTACCTGAGATATGGAATCAGACTGACTTTCAGACCCTTTAGTCCTGGTTATTTTCATGTCGGGGCAAACCACTATTTACCAGTTTGTAATCATATGATTAGGACTCTACAATGAATAAATTGTCATAATAAGTCATAATAATGAGAAAAAGTCACAAGATTACATGAATAGTCCTGATATTACAAGAAGAAAGACATAATTTTTCCACTAAAAACTGAGGAATGGATGAGATGAATGTGGAGCAACTTGTTAAGTTATGGTTTAGTATCAGTTTCAAAAATAACAAAATACTTCAGCAGCACCGAATCATCATAAGTATCAGGACTTTGAACATATTGTGCAAGAAACTGTGTATTCCGAGGAGAGAAGCACACAGACTTGGAGGAAGTTGTCTCTTTTGTGGAGGAGGAAGTGTTTTAATCTGCGGGTGTTATTTAATGGGATGACTTCATTTCTCAACAATGAGGATGGTTCGAGATTTCGGATCCTGAAGTGGCAAGTACGGGTTCTCCTTGCTTTTTCTTTAATCTTGTGATATTATGACTTTTTTTACTCAATACATTTTAACCTAATAATTTTAAATTGTATTACTTTCGTCTCATTTACAAAAGTAATCTTGCTATATTGTAACATTATTGTAGAAATATCCGATTTAATACTCCGTCAGAGACCCTGAGGTGTGGAGGAGTTTGCCGGAAATAAAAAGTGGTTGTGTGTTGGTAGCACTTCAGGAGACTCTGGCACTATGCTGCCTTTCTTTGACACTCATAACAAGAGAAATGGTTAATAAATAGGGGGAGCAGGGGGGGGGGAGAGGAGAGAAAGGGGTGAAGCAGTGATAAAAGTTGCCAAATGAAACCCTTTATCTGCTTTTCATCTGCAGTAATGGTCATTAGCCGAGCACGCAGTTAAATTTCTAACCTTTCAAATCACAGGGTCATTCCTTAGAATCACTAGAAGGAGCCGGTTATAAATCTAAAGTGTTTTATTTTTTCCCACATGGGATAGCTCATTAGATTGGAGCAATGCAACTGAAACCAATACCATATGGCTGTTAAGGGAAGAAACTCAATTAGCAAGCTAACAGGGTCATGTGAGGGCGTTAGGTTTCACCAGAGAGATGGACAGACAAAAGAACATGAAGCTACATATATGAAGGTGGACCAAAACATAAGAAGAGACAGTTTCCATCTGTGTGTTTATTTGAATGATTTAGAGTTTCTCACTTTCTCTGTTTCATGATAAATGAGATACATCACAGTCCAAGGGGTAACGTGATTATAGGATCAACAGATTTAGCTTAAAGGAGCAGTTTGACCCTCTGGGAAAACGTATCTGTTTTCTGTACAAGAGTTAGATGATAAGATTAATGTCTGTCTGTTAATTATTAGGCTACAACCATTTGGTGTTAGCTTAGCACTGGAACCAGGAGAAAACAGCCAGTCGGAAATCATCTGCTCAGTTCACAATAGCTGTTTTCAGACAAGAACTCTGGAAAATGTCCCGAAAATTTGGTCTGGACATTTTCCGCCGTTTGCCATTCACAGATGAAGAACAGCAGGAGATTGTCCCGGTCAGACGTGTACACAACAATAGGAACAATATCCAGAACATTCAGTTGAGGGGTGGTTGTTTATAGGGACTTTTTCTCCAGTATTCTTACATGGGCTCATTTTCATTACAGGGGGCTGGCATGGAAAAACTCCGGAGAATGTCTTTCCCTCAAAATTTAGGAAAATTTTGTGCACGTCTGAAAGCAGTTAAATTAACACATATAATCAGATTTTATCATTATAATGATATAATTAAAACACATAATTTAATTTGTGTCATACATAATTCCAGGGAGGTAAATATTTTTACCAGTTTTTTGCTCTTTCACTCTGCTTTCAGACTTTATGGGAACCCACACTAACCATCTCCAGACTGTTGCTTTGTATTTAGCATAAATATATGAGAGTGGTATTGATTTCTTCCTTCTGCAGGAAAGCAATAACTGTTCTATTATATTTCTCCGAGATTGTTTTACAATCTATGGAGGTAAACTTTGTTTACAAAGTTGCATTATCTCATCTCAACAAGAAACGACTAAACATTAGGGCTCTACAGACTTAACTCTTTGCCAACTCAAGGGAAATGATTCCCCTTCAAGACAACCCATCATTTCTCTGGCCTCAACCCAGATCTTACAACCTTAAACCCCGAGAAACAACTGGTGTTGTTTCCTCCAGGCCCTCAGCCTCTAAGCCGGACCACCTGGGAACCTGTCTCTAGTCTCTGGCCTAACCTCTACCTGTTTGAAGACCCCAGCATGAATCATGACCTCATTCCCGTGAGTTAATCACTTAAAAAAAGCAATGATCCTCACAGGAAGCAAGACCCTAACAACCAGGAAGTTCAGACAGAGGGATAGCCCGAGGCTAGTAATCAATCATGAGGTGTCTGGCGTGGGGTCACCTTTTCGTGAGTGTGTTTTTGTTAAGAATTCATTGTTTCCAGCATATTGTCGTAACAACCAATGTAATCCACTACCTAAGATATGGCCTTGTCCAACCTTTGTAAAATTACTAATGCAATGGGATAACACATTTGTGTTGCCACAGTAACTACCAGCGCAGTTTTGGCCGCAGTGAACCTTGGACCCATCCTCACCGGAGACTTCATTATGACTCACATGCAGGAACAGAAAAATACTTTTATGAAAGCCATGTTTTTAGTCACTCTTCTTGAATTTGAGATTAGTGTCATTGCTGTAGTTAGTGAATTTAGTGTGGACCTTTATCTCCAAGCATACAACATGGCACAATCCAATGAGTGTTGATGTTCTGACTGACAGACACACTAAGAGCGTCTTCTGGCACTACTTTCTCTCAGTCTGAACAGGGACATGGGAAGCTGTATTATAATAGTATATATATCTTATTCTGTCCTTCCATTCATCAGCTTCTCTATCCCTCAAGTTTTGAATGTGTTGCTCTTTTCCTATATACATTTCAACAGTGATTCTTACATTGCTGATTTTAGAGTGGATTACATTATGTGGCCTCTTGATTCACATCTGATCTGACTGAGCCTCAAATATGTAAAGCTAGCATCCCCATCATGTTTGCTCTGACTTCTTAAACCCTTGCTTACTCTTTACAATTTTATTTTGTCGAGTAACTGCCTATTCAGGTTTATCACTTGCAGTAAAACGTCTTCTATCCTTCATTCTGTTAGGAAGGAGCAGGAGAACTCATGTTAGGAAGGAGCAGGAGAACTCATGTTAGGAAGGAGCAGGAGAACTCACATCCCGGAGCCATGCGGCAGCTGATGGTAGTTAGAATTGAAATAGATTCATTCCCTCTGCTCATGGTCTGCAAGATCGGGTTTTGACTACGCACCAGCAATAAATCACATTAATATGGAATGCATTTAATTTGATTAGCTTCCTGCATTCGTTTGTGCACACACACAGAAACATGCAGATGCACACTCGCATGCACCGCTCACATGCTAGGAACGATGCTCGGGGTTTTCAGGGGACAGCTCTGGAAGTTATTATAATATTCAGGTTAAGTCATATGCAGCTGGATTCCCCACACCTGTTCCTCTGGGTCATTGACAGAATGGAAGAACAAGCCAGGTCTGTAAATGTACACTCTCCTGCTGTTTGTAACTTTTCTCTCAAGTGACCAAAGCCCCAGTTTCTTTCTCTCTCTCTCTCTCTCTTTCTTTCTTTCTTTCTTTCTTTCTTTCTTTCTTTCTTTCTTTCTTTCTTTCTTTCTTTCTCTCTCTCTCTCTCTCTCTCTCTCTCTCTCTCTCTCTCTCTCTCTCTCTCTCTCTCTCTCTCTCTCTCTCTCTCTCAGCCGTTTTTTGTAGGTCTCTACTAATGGATATAGCTGGTAGCTGTGGTTAATGTGCCGAATCATTGTGTGTGACACATCCTCCTTTCTTCATACCTCTATACGGTACCGCAAATGTGTGTACATTAACATGTTTTAGTGTAATAAAATCCAAGTCACAGGGCAGATTGTTTCCATAGCATCTACATTACTGTCAGCTCTTGTACAGGTCTGAAGAAGTGGAGATTTAATCCAAGCAAAGTAGGGTGAATGTATAAAATGTCAGACACTCACCCTTTTCATATGCCGATGGGTCCAGTGCCCTAAAAACATCTTGTGTAAACTTATCTCACTCTTATACAATATCATATTTTCCATGCTGTGCAACAAGGTCATGTTTTATCTATGCTGTATTGCGTAGTCCAAGATAAATCTTACACTTACGGGAAAGGTTTGACAATTTGGGAGCGGCACAACAAGTTGTTGTAGTTGTGTTTCCAGATCTTGGCCGGCTGTTGTCACGTCCCGTTCTCCATTTTCCATATGTATCAAACTAACAAGACGTAACATGTTAAACAACACTGAAGTTGTGTTACTTGGTGCAGGGCCAGCCAGAATGTTTTCCAGTCTTTATGTTAAACTAAGCTAATTCGCGGCGATGTCCTCGAGCTGTGTTGATCTTCTCATATCACTCCTGGCAAGTAAGATGGAAAGAAAATGAGCAAAATAAAATGACAACAAATTTATGTTACACAGGTTCATATTTCCATGCAAGTCAGACATTGTATTTTTTGACAATTTGTTATTTCTTCACAAATCTTGTAATTTGAATGAATTTGAAATGAGTTTGCATTTAAATGATGGATTCACCGGTGTGCTGACTTGAATACATAAAAATTGTCAGCATTTGTGACAGGATAGATGTAGATACAGAGAAGCAGATCAGCAGATGATTATTTTAGCTTCTATAACTGCATTGTGAAACCAACACCGACTAAAACAACTCCCTTCTAACTCGTGTCAGCTCCACCTTTGCAGCTGCAGCACCGTGTCTCCTGGACTGATTCCCTCTTCTTTTTGTCAAAGCTTTGAGGATATCAAAGAGCTCTTTGCTCTTTGTCTCTGCAGTATTAACTTTGAGCCACCTGGCTATCTACAGTAAATGGTCCATGTCTGTACATTCTATCTACTCTTCATGCTTAAAACTCAGCCATAAAAGTAAAATATTGCTTTCATCTGAAACGTGTTTGGTAATTATCTTCCCGATTGAAGATAATAGCTCAGCCATCAGGTGATGCTGTTGCACAAGCCAAATCTTGATGTTTTACAGTACAAAGAAAAATGTGGTGACGGTGCATTGCAAACATTTGCTGTTGAGAAAGAGCCAAGAATAGTGAGGAGGCCCAGAGGTGGACACGCCAAGGATTACAGATCTCTGTTGTGTTCGAGCTGTCTTTGGGCCGTCTGAGCTGTATCCCTGCTGACTTTAGCTGCAGTGATTCTATAGACTCTGTCAATGAACGTCAGTGTTGTAAACCTACTTTCATAGTCTCTCTCTCTCTCTGTCTCTCTCTCTCATCTTTGATCCAGCGGATTTTATTATTAGCTTTAAAAGGAAATGGTATGTTGACTGCTAAAGAGCTGACATGGTCCCCGTGGGCCCCGGGGAGTCACTGTAAGGAATGAAAGGACAGATGGAGCCGGAGAGGACTGAGAGCTCTGATGTGTGGTTAGTGACAGAGCCTCTGGTTTGATGTGTTTGAAGTCTGCGAGCTGTCCTGAGCCTGGCAGGTCAAACAGTGAGACTCGGAGCATACACCTGGAACACTGTAAAATAGATGTGCTATCAAAAGGCTACTTCAAAGCCATACTCAATAAAGCCCACTTATTATAGTCAGATTTCTAGGAGGGTTTGTCTCCATACATCATAAAGTGATATTGTTTTGATTATTAGCACGATTCGCCTGTTACAAAAACTTGGTGAGGTGATGCAATAAACCGGATGACTGATTTTTATGACATTAGAAATGGTGTTTTCAAACAATCATGGCACTTTCACACCTACCTTGTTTGGCCTGGACCTTCAGACTTTTCAGTTTAATGTAACCCAAATAACGTGATTTGAAAGGTGCCTCGGACAATTATCCGGACCAACGAACTAAAATTGAGTCTGACCAAAAGAAGGTAGTTTCCGTCTGGATCAAACTGAACCACGGTTTGGTTCACTTGCAGTATATAAATGTTCTTTGGGATCGTTTGGACTTTTAGACCAATTGCAGGAAGTTGAGACAGCATTAAACAATAGAAAAAGAAAAAGAAGCAGACGCGGCTCGAGGGATTGAGTGTAGTTTCTGCCTTTGGCAACATAATGTTTGAACGATGAGGATGTAAATTTTTCTACTGTTTACCATTTAACAAAGTTACTATTGACAAAACATTTTAATTCACACTTTATACAAGAAAGTTAGCGAAAACAATAGTTGAATTGAAAACATGCCGACGTCAGACAGTAGACGGGACAGACAGGATGTACGTCATACAAAAGTCTTTAGTTTGCTCCCAAAATTACAATGCGTGACCAAAACTAACTGGATCAAATGAAAACAATGTAACAAAGACACAAACCTTGGTTTGGACTGTTATCAACACTTTCAATGAGGATTCATTTCCCATGTATTTGTATTCCTGGATTATCTGAAGTACACATGTTAATGGTGAATCCATCACACAAGTACATTCTTGAGTGTAAATACTGCGTTTTATGTTAACATATGTATTGTTATTGTTTGTTGTTTTTGATCATTTCATGGTGATTAAATTAGCTTTTATTCTTCATTTTGAGAGCTTGGGTCTGTGCCGAAAAACACAGTTGGAGTCATGCTGTGATGTTGATTTTATTTCCAGATGTTTACTTCTTTATAGAGGTTTTCTGTTTTTAATATTTTCTAAAATAAATCATTGATGTTGTGTTTTTAAGAGAGTTCCAAGTGTGCACACTGTGGGTAAAAGAACTGTAAAAGAGCTGCTTTTGTGCCAGTCATAAACAGTGTCTTAGCAAAGCTTCACTGACAGTAAAACAGTGGGACACACACACACACACACACAGACACACACACACACACACACACACACACACACACACACACACACACACACACACACACACACACGCGCGCGCTCTCTCCTATACATGCATACAAAGACATATAGATCCAACGACTCCCGTGATGATGCCCTAATTAAGCTCTAGCACATGGAAGCTATTGAGTGTGAAATTAAAAACAGGGACATCATTATATCATCAGCTCTAACTTTAAAATGGGAGCTGGGCATAAGATCAGATGATCCTCGTGCAGGCAGCCAGCTCCGAATCGAGATCTCACACACTCGTGAAGAGATTAATCAGTGTTGTCTCTGACTGCTGGTAGATGTGGCTTTCAGAAACGGCATGATGTGGTTTAAGATACAGCAGGAATAGAGATGTTTAGGACAGTTAATGTTGCTGTTAGAGAACTCGTTTTTTTGGCAATTCACTATGTGATGCATGAACAAAGAAGCAATTACCCCTGTAATGCTCCAAACAGTCCAGCCTCGAAGTTCAAGTGGTTGATATAAATAAGCAAAGGCAGCTGTTGCTGAGTCGGAGCTGCAGTCACATTTACCACGTATACACACCCAAAAAAGGCAGCCTGAAATTAACCAAGACAAATTACTTAAGTCAAGAAGACGACTAAAGACGTTTTCTTGTTTTAATGAGCTCAGGAGAGGGATTACGAGGCACGGGCTCTGAGGGCAGGGAGGAAAATAAACAGAGCAGACGAGTGTGTCTCTTGGATTTCAATAGAGCCAGAAGGTCATATCTTAAAATGTAGCAGCGTGTCTGCACCCTGTGGACAACAACACGAACAAAACAATTCATCTTTTCTTCCCCGGTTTAATACTGAAGCTAAGCCCAGGCCTACAAGTTGATTGTCTGTGATCAAATAATAATACTGTACTAACATTGAGGTATAACAAATCTACATAATAACCTTGTACAGTAGATGATGCACAATGACTGAACAATTTAATCCTGTTTCTGTTGGTGATCCTAGGCTCTTAAGAAATCTGCTATGAAAACAGAGCAGTGACAAATCTCCATCCTCTCCTCTTACCCCTATACACAGTTTACAATGGGGGGGGGGGGGTCAGACCGTCTCCTGGGGCCGTGGTCTTCAAAGAATACCCGAGAGAACCACAACTGTTTGCCTCTTTTTAACCCTCCTTCCCCTCGTTTGTCACGATGCCCCTCTGCTGACAGCCGACCTGCTGCACTGCTCACACTGTCAAGCTGCATGTGTGATCCTGCACCTTGTATGTTCACATCTCTGTGTTTCCCAGATGCTGCCTTTTCTTTTTTGTGTCTGACCTGAGTTCACACTGTCATCGTGTCACCGCATCGTCACTTAGGTGCCAAAGCTCGTACCTCTCCCGTATACTACCTTACAGAATCAAACCCGATGGAGGGGCAGAGAGATTCAGTGTTGTCCGCTGGGATTCACAAGACCTCAGAGGCCGGGGCTTTGATATACTGATCTGTCATCTCTTTCTGTCTCCTTCTATTCCTCCTGTCTGTCTGCTCGCTGCAGATGTTGACGTGCCCCTTAATGTGTATTTAACGTCTCATCTGCCCTGTCACCACGTAGTTAGGATGATGTCTGCCCTGCCGTTCTGCAGGACACGCTGGGCTTTTGATGACAGTGGAACCACCGCTGTAAGCTCCGCTGGGGCCCTGCAGAGCTCTGTGTCTGTCTGCCTTTTTATCCCTCCATCCATCCGGTCCGTCCATCCCACCATCCCTCGTCTCCTGGGGTTTATGTCTCCTCATCCACCCTCCCTCCTTTTGTCACAGCGTGTCCTGTCATTACTCACAGTGGCTATCCGATGACAGGAGCGCTCAGAGGACAGGAAAAAAATGTTTATGTGCATGTGTACACTCAGCATCTTCTTACATCCTAATCAGTGGTGTAGCTGCCAACAACAGGGAGCAAATCACATTAAGATAATTGGGAAACACTTCATGTTGGACAGCTGGAGCTGCGCAGGATTGATTAAATAAATTTGATGTCACGGCGGAAAATCAGCCCTCGCAGAGCTGTGCGTGTGTGTGTGTGTGTGTGTGTGTGTTAGTACTGTTGCATGAAGCGATAGAAGACACAAAAGAGACAGATTTAAAGAAACAAGGGTTTAGTGGCTTGAATTATGAACCTGGAATATGACACAGCAGACCAAACGTGCTCTGCAGCCTTCGGGAGCAACATTGTAAGCAGTGCTTGTCATGAACACAGGTTGAACACAGAACACACTCTGCACATGGGCCTCACATTTCTCCTGAGTGACCACTAGATGTCATTATTATCTATGCGTTCAATTTCACTTGCAATGCCCTCGCTGACATGCTTGGGTCAGACTGATAACATTTACTCAAGTTGCTGCATATCATTATCATATCACCCTGTTTTTGTTTCTCAACACATCCCCCTGAATATTTGGGGAAAACTGAGATAAACTGTCAAACGCTAAATTCTTTTAATGTGGTTAGGACGCAGCTGCTGAATTTGGCATGTCTGCAAACGCTCCTCAGAAAGACGCGAGGAATTCGTCGAAGGGATTAAAAGTTATAAATGTGCAACTCGTGCCTGCGAGGTTCATATTTCATAAGGTCACCTCAGCTCCGCTGACACAGAGGGCACTCTGGCTTGAACTAAGAGTATGCAAATGAGCAGCAAGTAATCAAAGTTCCAGCTGAACTGTTTAAGAGTTCATTGAACTGGAATAAAAAGATGTGGAGGAAATTACTTCAGTTTGTCATCGCTGTGGCAAATTAGGCAAGGACTGAATAAATGGATTAGCGCGCAGGGTGGGTGTGTGTTGGAGGGAGAGTAAGCGTATGTGCATGTGTCATGTGTGTGTGTGTGTGTGTGTGTGTGCGCGTGTGTGTGTGTGTGTGTGTGTGTGTGTGTGTGTGTGTGTGTGTGTGTGTGTGTGTGTGTGTGTGTGTGTGTGTGTGTGTGAGCGCGCTTTATTTTATCTATACACACAAATGTACGTTTTTTGCATCTGCTCAGAGATGAGATACCAGGATACACAACATTGCTTCCATCTTTTTAATGGCATACATCCTACTCCTCCCTGTGTTGTCATGGTGATGTGTCCCTTCCCAACCTTTTTTTAGATAGGTATGCGGGGTTTGTTCCTCCTTTGCAATCTGACACACATACAGCAGAGCTACCGTGAACATATACCCTATTATACACTCACTGGAGAAGAAGACAGCTTGCAGTGTTAAGGACCAACTTACTTATCCTCCTTTTTACGAGGACAAGCTAGACTTGGCTCGTGATTGACCTGATGTTAAACCAAAACAGGCAGATTTGGATTTTAAAACAACATTCCCCTTTGAGTTATTTTAGTAATTTCCTCAATCAAATCTCCTTCAATTTTCCCTGTCTCCATTTATAAATCCATCACACCCGCTAAGGAGCCACTTCACTCAGCTAAACTACAGCCAGGCATTAGTAATCGATTAGGAGGCGAAATGAGGACTTCAAACTGATCTTATTTAGATGCAGTCAAGGGGAGGATAAGGTGTGGATAGACCGGCTTGTCTGTCTTATCTGCAGCCTGTGGACACATCCGCTTTTCACACCTTCTGCTCTATCAGCTGCCCACGCAGACACGTTAACACACACACACACACGCACACCTCACACACACACACACACACACACACACACACACACACACACACACACACACACACATAGAGGCGCACAGGTACACAAGCACACACAAACACTTGGAAACATGTTGGATAATAGAAACATTGCAGGAAGATCATTTATCACACGGAGATGATTTTGCGACGTTTATACCGAGCAATGGGTTGTCATCCATGTGCAGCGCTGCGTACACGAGCGTTACGTTGATTTCTTCATTACAGGTGCAGACCAAAGGAAAAGGTTTCAATGTTAGTATGTGCGAAATTTAACACACCTGTAGCAACTCTATTATCACCATCTGTAGCCTCTCTTCTATTCTCCAATTTCCCATTGTCTGCCGCTCCACAAAACCCTCGTTCCACACAAATACACACAGACACAAACCCTTTAACACATTATTATTAATCCAGACAAAACAAACCATTTTCCCGTACGAGTGGTTTCCTTTTACAATTGAACAGGAAGCAAATTAGGGCGAGGAGACTGTCGCTGATGAGAAGAGTGTGGCTGGATGCCAGGTGCAGTGGAGAGCTTGTTTTGCATATCAGAGAAGTGCTATTATGAGTAGAGCCATGCGTACGCTGCATTAGTGGGTGTAATGACTGAATGAGGGTCGACTAAATGAGGGGTTACTGTACACATATGCACACGCAAAGGTACTCGCGCAGGTAGACAAAACCGGACCGAAACACACTCAGCCGTCTACTGTATGCACCGAGCGCAGGGTCATCCGTAATGGAGCAGACCACGGGAGTAAAAGCAGCAGCGATGAAACCGCATCTCCATAAAACCTGTTCTCTCCTCGCAGCCTCCATACATATTCAGACGTGCGCTGACTGAAGCCGTGCCACGTCGTTAGCGAATGAAAAGTAGTTTAGCATGAGAATGAGCCCAGGGGTCACGGGGAAAAAGAGCGGCACAGGGACCGAACAAATGCCTCAAGAGGAAAAAAGAGGTAAGGGACAACGAGGTAAAACAGGAGCATTTATTTCATTTGTTTTACAAGTATGACGTTTACAGTGCAGCTCGCATTTGGATGGATGTTTTCAGGGAACATCTGTTTGCATAATAGAGGTATTGTTAGTCGACCGAGCCATCTGATATTGAAATCACCGTGGCATTGGTGAGCAGGGTTTCATATTCAGGTGGGGCGACACATTTGCATCAGTGAGGGTTAGAAGCTCTGATCTGACACAATGCCACACAACAGTTGATTTGTATTTATTTTTTGTGGAGGGTTGCAAAGCCAGCTAGTCTTTGAAAACTTTACAGAAAATATTCTGACAACAGTAACTTGGGGAGCAGCTGGCATCCTGTTGTTGGCAGAGATTCATTAAGGCTGGTTTGACATCTTTGCCCTGAGTCTTCCACATCCGCCCCACAATGCAGTGCATCCACAACATCTCCACATTACAATAAGACACTTGTTGACTGTGACCTGCTTCCTGTCTACAAAGTTTGGTGTAATCTAGTCCTCCGTGGTTTTCAGATCTCATCAGGAGAATCTCAAAGTTTGGTGAAGTTCAGGCAGCTGAGACCCCTTCGATAAGAGTTAGTGAAAGTAAAGGGTGATGCATAATAATAATAAAAACTTAATCAGGAAGAAACCACAGATGAAAAACTGAAACTCTTGAAGTCCAGACCAAGGTTCATGTCTTTGTTACATTGTTTACATTTGATCTTGTTACTTTTTGTTTGAAATTGCAATTTAAGGAGCGCAACAAAGACTTTTGTATGACATGTCATCATCACCAATGTGGGCTACTTCAATCAATCAATCAAATTTGATTTGATTGGCCCATATTCACAATCTCATAGGGCTTCACAAGGTCCAACATCCTCCGTCCTTAACTTTCAACAAGAGAAAGGAAAAACTATCAACAGAAGAAAAATATATATATAAGTATATCAAGCAGTCTTGTTGTAATCACAGTCCATCATCAGCTGCCCTCACAATCAGGATCGACAATCACGAACACGATCCTGATCTACCTTTACCTAACATTGATTGGTTTGTAGACGGGTGTGCGTTGACGTCGGCATGTCGTCAATTCGGCCAGTAGTAGTCTTTCAGTTTGAAAATGAAAGAAACCACAACATTTAGTCAATTTCGTCAGTTAGACACTGGTTCGAATGCTTCAATTGAACGTCCTCGTCAACCATTATATCGTCAGCGGCGAACACTGCAAGCTATCCTACAAGCCTGGGGTACCGCCGTCTCTGGAGAGACCAGTAAGCCTTGTGCTTCCTTTTCTTCTTCTATTTTAAAAAGTTGTCCCATTCAACTTCCTGCAATTGGTCTGTTTTCCCACAGGAAACAGACCAAACCATGGTTCAGTTTGATCCAGACCGTGACCACGTCTTTAGGTTGGGCTAAATTTTGGTCCATTGTTCTGAGGAACCTTCCACACCTTATATTTTGGTTTGAACAAAACTAAAAATTCTGAAGTACCGGACCAAACAAGGTTGATGTGAAAGAGCCCTGAGGCTAAAACTGTTAATAACTGTTTTCACACCTTGCTCCACATGCAGTCCATATATATTTTAGCAATATTCTTGCTGAGATTACATCAGTCCTGAGGAACTCCTTTATGCTGCCAGCATCACTACAAACGTATTTTGTATCAAACGTTTCTATTGAAAAAATGCTGTAAATCAATAGTTTGACAGTTTGATGAAATACACTTGATCACTTCCTTCCTGAGAGTGAGATGAGACAGTAAAAACCAACATGTCCCTTAAATGTGAGTCTAGAGCCAGGAGACAGTTTGCTTAGGTAAGCATTAAAACTGAAAACAGAGAAAACAGCTGGCTTGGCTCCGTCTAAAGTCCAAATAAATCTGCCGACCAGGACCTCTAAAGCTTATTAACACATTATATCTTGTTTATTGAATCCACACAAAAGTCTCCTTAAAGTCACCTCCTTATTTCCAACACTGCCGGCCGTCAGGGTTGATTTGTGCACGGTGCTTATTTGTGTTGAATACCTTGAATTACCGATCCCTGATCTTTGGAGCACTTCTAGGAGATACTTGGTGAAAGGACATTTATGAGCCACCGCCACCGGAGGCTCAAGCCACTGCTGCCGTCTTTAAAACTCACCAGTGCAAAATATTGGTTTGCCGGCCAGATGAAATTAAACCCAGCTGTTCGGCTTGCTGTTGGCGAGGTAGCGCGTTGGGCAGAACAGGACCACGGCTGATCAGTAATAAAGATCAACACCAGCCTGAACCAATTTAAACAACCTTAGAGAACCTGGCATGCTTCACTGCTCACCTCCCATCTCCTTCTCTCACTCACTTCTTTGTCTTTTCTCTCTCTCTCTCTCTCTGACTCTGACTCTCATTCTTTCTTATATGTAATTTCTCTGGCCCAAGTTGTCCACGGAGCAGAAAGTCATTAAGTGTTGGAGAGGCGACAGTGCGGCGATGGTTCAGCCTGAGAGAACACCGTCTCCCTGAGCAGGCCTGACCACGGCTGCACACGGATTAGCTCATTACAGGTTGTACACTTACCCTCGCCGTGCAGCGGCAGACAGGGAGTCCAGAGGGCAGCCAGGTGATGTTCCAAAAGAGACCTTTTTATTTGCAAATCACTTTCATTCTTTTTTCTTCAAAAATTATTTTCTTGTCTTTTCTTTGTTGCCCTGGCTTCTTTGTTGAGGCATAGACGGAGGTGCGATGCCTCGAAGAGTGCTGCTCTATGGCCCCATCGCTTACAACTCATGTACACACACACACACACAGAATTTCTTTACACCTCTCACAAATCAAGATGCAATCCCAGACGTGAAATTGCGAGAACATTTCCCTAAATCCCCGCAAACTCTACCCTGTCACTTTTTTATTGATTATACATAGCAGCACTTTTGCATGCTGAGGGCCACACAGCCATCGCAGTTGATGTGCAAAATGTCATGTTTGTGCGTGTGTGTGTGTGTGTGTGTGTGTGTGTGTGTGTGTGTGTGTGTGTGTGTGTGCGTGTGTGTGTGTGTGTGTGTGTATACCTCATTAGGCACACAGCAGAGGACAGTAGCCTGGCCAATTACACAAAACTCCTTTTCTTCCCTTTCCTTCCATCTCCTCTCTCTCCTCTCTCTCTCTCTCCTCTCTCTCTCTCCTCTCTCTCTCTACCGCCATCCTTCCCCAAAATCTCCAAATAAACACGGCCATTTGCATATTGCTTAATGGTTTGCAAATCCTCCGACCCCCCAAAATGAGCTTAATTGAGGTAATGCATCATATTGTCAGCTGATCTAAGCAGGATAATCATTTTTGATGTCATTTTCAAACATTTAGCTTTTCCTTAACCATTTGCTTGCGCTCAGCAAATGGTGTTTGAAGGAGAGGAGTGCCATGTACACGCGGAAATCCCACAGCGCTGTGTCCAATTAGGAAATACAAAATCATCGCGTCAAATCAAAAAGCAACTTATTCTGCTAAACTGAGGGTTTTTGTAGACTCCTACAATGTAGCAGGGAATGATGAGCATTACTTTGAATTCTGTATATTTCTTTTTTTGTGTGATTTTTGCTGTGCTGCATCCGTGGACACAGATATATTTATATATAGAAAAAAGGTGTTGAAGACACCAGTATAGCTCAATGTGTGGGACCGGTGGCCCTCACCGAATACAGGTTAAGACATGTAGAGCTGTAAACTAATTGGCAAAAACAAGTGGTGCTACTCTGCTCTAGAGGATCTAGTGTTGATAGTGGGAAACAGAGCAACTGGGAGAAGCACCAGTGTCACAGCCTCCGATGTGTGTGTGTGTGTGTGTGTGTGTGTGTGTGTGTGTGTGTGTGTGTAGTGGGGGTGTGCAATGAGATGGCCAATGGAGACCCTGAGAGAGCAGGTTCCCATGACCCATGTAGTCCAATAGGAGGTCTCTTCAACTTGTATAGACACAACTATGCCAATGAATGCACACACAAAATCACGATCCTACACACACACACACACACACACACACACACACACACACACACACACACGATGTGACCACACACAGACCAGTTTCAGTCAGTCCAATCTGATCTCAGGCTAATTTAGCAAACACCATCCTGTCCCCCCTTTTCATGCAGCTCCTGAAGATTCCATCTGTCTCTGTGAGTAAGACAGCAGTGCTCACATTTAACCACACATGCATGTGCACACACACACATGTTCACATAAAAGACATATACACAGGGATTTATCAAGCATCTAACAACAAAATTCTCCACCAGGTCTGTGGTAAGAGTCAAACGCAAACAAGTGTCTGACAAAATCGTAATAATCCATAATCCATAATCCTCATCGCGCAACGAAATAAAAGTTCAAAGAAACTTTTTAGGATCCGTTACACGTCTGGACGGCAGAATCTTTGACAGAGAATTTCTGTCTCGTCTGAAATCTTCTGAGGTTATCATCTGAAATGATGTGAATATTTATGAGCCGAGAGGAATGAGACAGTCATATCTAAAATATGAATTTCCTAATCAGAGCTAATAAATATTTGACTTGTGGAGTCTATTGAGCAGATTAATAGATATTCGGGGCTAAATTGTTAATGTGAAGCAGCCCATACAGTATGGTCCCCCATTAGGACCCACGTCATCTTTGACACCTACTGATGAAAGCTGTTGTCTCAATATATACATAAGGGATTTGTATTTCTGGAATGCATCTGTAAATATGCTCTTTATATTGAAACCCACCAAGGTTGTGCTTAATTATTGATATATATATATATATATTACTTTAGAGGCTTTTGCAGCAAGTTAAGATTATTGGGACAGATTATTTAGCTGCATTCTACCCCTGGTAAGTATTCACACACACAACCCATCCTTCTCTGGTCACCTGACAATTAGAGAGAATAGATCATTTAAAAAAATACAAGGAATTTTCAATGGAATATCCTTAAATAAATAAAGATGGATCCATCCAGTCTAAATGTGACAAACCCCCGTAAAACTATCCCCTATCTGCACTGTTACTCTCAATTTGCGTCTTGAAATTGAAGGTTTTTGTTTTACAGCCCATAATTTAGCTCTGATGCATCCAGCACAAACATGCTACATCTGAGTGGCCAAGAATCACTAATTTAAGAGATTGTAATTGTAATGCATTTCAAATTCTTGGCAAAATTACGAGGGGGACTTAAACGTTCTAATCTTTCAAAAGCTATAATTTAACTGGAACATTGTTGATTTTGTTTTCTGGCCAAAACAAGTGCGCTTCAGCTACTTCACACCTATAAGCCGTATATTTTAACAGCTTTTTATGAGCAGCAAGGAGGGGGAGACTTAGAGGGGAGAGAATAGGAAAATGTAGTTTGGAGAACGAAGAATGCAAAAGAAAGGTACCCAATCTCCGCGGGTCTAACAATAGAAGCGCAGAGTCACAGCCGGAGAAGAGTCTATTTGAATTCCTTCACAGGATGCCTATAAACAGGACCACATGTTGAGAGTGATAAACCAGTGGGTTTATTCATGCACCTCATCCGCTCCACCGTGGCTGTCCACATCTTTACATGCAGCCAAGTGAAGGAGGCTACAATAACCAGTGAGCCTGTTAAAGTAACTCTATTCCTCCGTGTGTGTGTGTGTGTGTGTGTGTGTGTGTGTGTGTGTGTGTGTGTGTGTGTGTGTGTGTGCGCGCGGGCATGTCTATCTTTAGTTATGAGGGACAATTTTGGTTTAATACCATCATTGTGAGGACATTTTGGCTGGTCTTTACAAATTAAATTGTCTTTTTGAGGGTTAAGATTTGGTTTTAGAGTTAGAATTAGGTTAGGCATTTAGTTGTGATGGTTAAGGTTAGGGTAAGGGGCAACAGAATGAGTGTCCTCACAACTATAGAGATACGTGCATGTGTGTGTGTGTGTGTGTGTGTGTGTGTGTGTGTGTGTGTGTGTGCGTGTGTGCGTGTGTGCGTGTGTGCGTGTGTGTGTGTGTGTGTGTGTGTGTGTGTGTGTACCAGCCAGCACCACAGGTAATATAGGGCACACATAGGCCTGTATGTTGTACAGTTTCCTACATGGTAGTCACAATAAGGGGGCAGTAGTCACAATCTGAATTTTGCAGGTCACTCAGTAAATCTGGAAAAAATCTTTTGCTGTTTTTCGGTTACTATTCAACACACAAACAATGGATGGGAAGCTAGCTTAGCTTAGCACAAAGACTGGAAACAGTAGTCAAAGACATTTGGAGGTTAAAAATCACAAGCGCTAATAATATGATAGTGAAAAGTAGCACAGCTAATCTGTGGAGCAGTAATGCATGAGAATCAGGTTAAATGTTGCATTAAATGTAGTCTATAGGTTCCACAGTGATTACCTAAGAACATACATCTCTGTGGCCTATATTGTTTGAATGTGATCATGTCAGTCATGTGTGTGTCATTTGTCATTAATCTTAATCCAATCCTTGTCACTACAAAACTCAAACTCTCATAAACAAGAACAAAATCGATAATATCAAGCTAATATTACTTAAAATAAGCAACGGAACAAATTTAAATAGCCAAAGTTATGTAAAAATAAGCTTAAAATGCCTTTAATTTAGGATTCCTTCCTTTGCTCTCTGCAGTGTTCCTGCTTTTCTTCACTCATCTCCATCACCTTCCTGTTTCCTTTGTTAAAGTTGCATGAGTTTAGATTGATGCACCAACTTCATATTCAGTGAAGAAAAACACTTAAGGGTAAATTGATATGCAAACGTTACCTCCCCTAAGGATAATCTTGCAATGAAAATAAAAACCTCTGGGGGCACCTCGGTTTAACAAGCATTTCAACCCTTTACACAAACTGAATTTGACAAAAAACAATTTAAACTTTTTGAACGTTTATCAGGGTAGGTTTCATTCCACTGAAACCAAATAGAAGACATTGGACGGACAATTTTTTTTCACAATAATGTAACCTGACATGAGCTGATCATTAGACGTCTTAATTGAACTACAACCAGCCCATGAATAAAATTATCTGATCACCCATGTTTCAATTCGGTGGAGCCTGTACAGACAGTCTGGTTTATTGACATGATCAAGGATCCATTATTTTGAGTACAGATTGGAAATGATCGATCTAGAAATTAAGCGTTGAGGTCCCATCGATGCAGACGCTTGTTGAATCGAGAGTCAATCACAGCTGTCGTCATCTCAACTCACTAACTAACATGGAGGAGGCGGGATTTATTACCTATACTGCCGCCAGCCACCAGGTGGTGATTGAGACACTTTGGCTTCACTTAAGGAGAGCAGTCACAACATCCATCCTTATAGCGGTCATGGACTCCTTATAGAGTCCATGACCGCTATAGTGATGAGGGGATCTTGGGACTGTAAAACATGTTTGCAGCACCGAAGTAGATTTATTATTTCCCAACTTTTACTTTTATGTACAATTTGTAAAACATAAAGAGGTCCGGAACTTATTGACCTCAGAGGAGACCACAGTGATGTCGACCTGGAATCGTAGAATCAAAGCACCGTCATGGTGGCCTCAGGTTACTTCTGACTTGCCACCACTCGAGTGATAAGCAGAAGTTCAGGCAGTGACAATCAGGAAAGTTAAACTAAAGTGTGAGACACATGGGTTACCTAAGTTCAACTCTGTCTCTCAAATTCTCTAACTCTCCCTGATTCATGTGGCAACAAAGCCATCCAACGGTATGCAACAATTGGCTTGGTGCTTTTCTACTTCAAACACACATCACCTATTCCCTATTCACACACACACACACACACACACACACACACAGACACACACACAGACACACACAGACACACACACACACACACACACACACAGAGAGAGACACACATTGCAGAAATACACTAAATCCTGTTGAGAAAAAAGCGACACCTGTTTCGATGTCTGCCTTCCAGCGAGGCAGGAAATACATTGGTTATCTAATCCCCTACCAAACTGTGTGGATGGGAAGGATTTAAGTGAAACGTTGTGTTTGACAGGATGAAATGGTGAGTTGTGGCGAGTTGTGGTCAAACGGTCCGGTGATGGTCCCCTGGAAATATTATTTACAGCAGATCATGAGCTGGAAAGAGACTTTAGGGACATACTGTACCGTGACGGTTACACCATCAGCTCAGTGATGGTATAATTTTGTCACATTCTACATTTCATTTTAATAAAAACATCACACATCCTTTGAACATAGTACATCTTTATTTACTTGAGTTTATTTTCGGAGGTTGGGTGCACACAATTTGGCTAATATTCTGTCTTTATCTTTACATATTCTGTGTTTCTCTTTAATTTGCAAATGCACTTAGCCTTTGTGTAAACTGAGCTCCCCTGGCGAAAGGCCTTAATACTGCAGGAAGTGGCCTTTTTGGGGGGGGGGGGGGTAGATTTAAAATGGGTTGAAACTTTTCTGTTTGACTTTGTTATCATTTGTTTAAAGTTAATCCTGTTCATTTGTGTATATATTTATTTTGATAGGTTGTTCATGTTTGTATGTTGATAGTTTATTTAGGTATATGGTTGTATGTTTGATTAGGTGTCCAATGTGTGCCTGTCTGAATTAGTCTACCTGTGTCATTTGTAAAGAAAGGTCTGTTAGTTGAAACTGTAGTCGTCTTATTGTTTAGTTGACCTCTTTAAGTTTGTGCCCTGATTTTGTAGGGATTTTTTTTCTTTTTTTTGTAAATTATATGGATATTTCCAATTTTATTAAAAAGGGAAAATTACTTTCTACACCTTTGTCCTTCGCCTTTCTGCTTGGTCCCTTACATGTACTCATACAAGAAATGCACAAATGGGTGTGCAAAAATGTGCGCGCACACACACACACACACACACACACACACACACACACACACACACACACACACACACACACACACACACACACCTCTGTGAAGCCCTGGCATTCTGGCAGTGTATTCACAGGGAGCAGCAGGATGAGAGCTCTATTATGTGGACAGCAAAAGAAATGATTTTCTGACAAGACAAAATCAAGGCCAAACACTGGCTTTGATTTATCATGTCATCCACAGAAAAGGTGCCGCGACATTTGTAGAACACTTGGATCATTTGATTTATTCATCTTTCCAGCTCATCAATAGAAGCCAAACATTAAAGGTGTTCTTTCCAGAGCAGCAAAAACCAATACTGTTTAAAAGCTTGCCCCATCCAACGGAAGCCTAGTGAAAATAAGAATAGTTTTCATTCCCTTTATATGAAGTTGCAATTAAAGATACAATATTTAAAAACCCATGTATAAAAATGTCTAAAAAACAACTAGACCAGTTAGACTAGACCGACTAGTCATACATGTTGTCATCATGTTTACTTACGCCATCCAAAATGTTTCCAACAATGTTCAAATGCAGAGAAATCACAATTTTACTCAAGGTAATAGGAGGTTTCATTTTGATCGTCTTTTAATTGTGTCATGTCCACTGTCCAATTCTTAGGTTAATGACGAATAATAAAGGAAACCACACTGCTAGCCAGTTAGACAGTTTTTTCATACCGGTGTTTGTATTGATAACTCGTAATGGATCATAATTACTCATTGCCGTTTGCTGTGTATGAATAAAACTTAAATATATGACCTCATCCTTAAACAAGATTTGCCCCTGAGTTGGTAGATTTTCCTCTGCATTGGAGGTGAAGACAACAACTCCCGTGATCCCACGCTGCTTCATGACTGCATCAAACTTTGTTATTGAATTGATAGAGAGACACCTTGAGTTTGAACTCACATGTTGCACATTGGAATTTACAATTTTGCGTTGAGTTCTGTTTCTTTGTCATTTGCAGAACGAACCCCTTCAGTCCATTTTACAGCAAAACAAACAGCTTTTATCCCACAAACAAAACAAGGAGTATTACATTCTGTACAAAAGACATTTGTGGTTTGTGTTTGTCCACCTTTCTATTGATCAATGAATTTCAAAGGCCATCTAGCTCAACAAGGTCCATTGTCTGCTTTCTGTCTTTATCTAACACAATGACAGATAGAGCTTCATGTGTGTGTATGTAAGCAGCTGATGACATTTCATATATAGGACATGTGTCTGTATTTTGGGGGAATTCTAAAGGCAAAGATGATGGAGTTCATGCTGCTGGAATTGTGAACAGTTCCTGTTGCTTTACTTAACAGAACTGAGCGATGTCAGGGTTAGGGCTTTTATCTTCATCAGGAATGTAAGGTAGACACACACGTGGGCGCACGTGCACACTCACACGCAAACACACAAACACACACAGATCCCTGAAGCACAGCACGACATGCTATCTAGATTCCACTTTCTGAAGATCAAACTCCTCACGTCTCAAAGACGAGACAGTTCTGCTACCCTGCCCTGTACTCAGCGAGGAGGAGGAAAGAGGTGGGAGTGAAGAATGAGAGCTGGGGCAGAGGCAGGAAGAGGTGAAGGAGACAGGGAGGGGAGGGATGGGAAGACAAGGTGAGGCTTTTGTGTGAGCACGCAAAATATATTTATTTATGGCCAAAAAGATTCAAGTCAGCCTTAAGATTCAGACTAAAAGTAAAGTCAGATCTGTGTATAGCAACTGTATTTAAGCATGTGGGTTGTGTGATTGTGTACAGGGAATAAAAAAACAAACAGAGGACTTCAGAGAAAGAGAGGAATGGACGGAGGTTTATTTATTGACACCCTTAGTTTCTGATTCCTGATATTTTAACATTTATCAGTGCATCAGACCTTGCCAGCTTTATCCTTGCCTCAGCACCGACAACGACTGATGCATCATGTGTTTTCTATCCAGTCTGCACATGAGCGTCAGATTTCCAACGTTCCCTCAAGCTATAGAGAAACACAAACACAAACACACACAGAAGCCTCACAGGAAGGGTGGCCTGACAGCACGATGAGCAGCTCAGTGTGTACTTCCACGATAGTGTGTAGTGTGATGTTACAAAACAGATACAGATGGCAGCTTCTTGCAACCTATCGATTAGCGATACATGCGGAGATTGACACAGATGTGCTCACATGCACACACTCACAGTTGAACCATAGCAAAAATACGTCACCTTCCCCCCACCGTCAATCGTTTCAACAACACTTGGAGTCTACAGCTGTGATAGCGGCTTCCGTCAGGCTGCACCGGAGACGTTACAAAGGTGTACAAAATATCATGAAAATCTATTTAAGGATTATTGAGATGTTTCCATTCATACCTCTGCCAAGGGCCCTATCTCACAATGTTAAAGAAGTGATTAAAAAAAATTCCTGGATCCATCCGTCTTTCAGGATGTGTGCCAAAGTTTAATGGGTTCTTTCTTGGCCCACGTCCAGTCCTTATTCAGACTTTCATGGAAATGTGCTCTGTAGTTTATCTGTAATCCTGCTGAAAAAAACCCACCCACATACAAACAAACGGAGAAGGGTGACAACATAACCACCTTGGCCCGAAGTAACAAACAAATATCAACCTCTTGGTGGCGCTAGATGATTCAGGGGATTACCAAAGTCAATAGGCTTATTCCTCTGGGGGATCGCAAATGCCTATCCCAGAATTAAACTGTGTTTTAGCCAAAGTACCTGGAACTTCTAGTCTTAGGAACATTTTTTAAGGAGCTAAAAAGTTACCATCTGTGTTTTCACTGTGGTCTAAAGACCAGGGGAGATGAGCCTGCTGACGATCAACCGATAACTACAACAACAGAAAACATGGAGGAGATTCAATTGCTTGTTGTTGCTGTTGTTTGTGATTCTCAAATGGTAGCAAATGGTTTTGTTTATGTAATGCCGGATATGAAACAAGCACTAGTAGCAAAGCAAATTCCAAACACCTGAAACGCTTGACTTAAAGTAAGAACACGGATTCTGTGAGCTATTGGGGAGATTGACGTATACCCTCCACATTAAAATACCTTGTCAATCATATTTGTTAATAAAGTTAATGTAGACCGCATCGACTTATGTTTGGGCCCCTTTGTGTGTGTTTCAGATCTGTGAAAATTACAGACTCGTGTTTCAGCATCCATCTGGGCACAGAATAGAGAAACGGGAAAGGTTTGGAGAACGTGGTTCCGACTTACTGAGTGCAACATAAACGAGGTCAAACCTATGGTGGTACGAATGGTGAAAGAAGAGCGGGCTCTCGACGATCAAACCAGTACAGTAGTTGGTCGTTAGGTGACAGGCAAACTAAAATTTCCATTCCAAGATTCACGCTGCTACTCTATAGCCAAAAAGTCCCATACAAAGTCCAGGAGAGGCTGAGGAAGAAGGAATGTGTGAGGCAAGGACAGATGGACCGACAGACTGAGGGAGAAGATACACACAGACGGATGGAGAGATGGACAAACTTTCAGAGTAAGATTCTTTGATGTATTTGTTTCTTCATCTTCCAGCTAAAAGCCATTCTTGTTGCTTGGTTTTTTTTTTTCCCCCATAAGAAGATTAGCTGCGAGAGGTGACGCAACACCCCCAGATTACACTGCATGTCGTTGTTGTGATGCTCTATTCATCAGATCCTTAGCAGCCTTATTAGATTGGCACTCGTCCCTCGAATATTATACAACTGCAATCTATTCGTAGATCAGCTCCTGCCCTTATATAGACAAGCCGAAAAAATCGACAGCGAAATGAACCCTCTCGTTTCTACACTCAAAAGACAGAAAAACGTATCAGGAGAACAACATTGTCACACAGAAGCAATTAGAGCTGTCAGACAGACCCGCAGAAGACAACGTGACCTCTCGTTCTCAGGAGGGTTCTGGGTTAGGATCCCTCGCCTGTCGCCTACACACTCATGTCTCCCCAACACTTGTGGTACAATTCGTGTCTGACATCATCCATACTTTATGGCACATCATTTGGATGCATACCCCGTTCCACTTGTTTATGTAAATGCTGATATGAGTATCTGTCACTCCTCTCAATATCGTTATGATTAATGTATGCTGCCCCACATACACAGCCAACAGATCTCCAAGTCCTCGTGGCAGATGCTGCCAATGGTTTGATAAAAATGCAAAAAGGAGCGTGATTTTGTTTCGCAGCATACACAGGGATTTGAGGTGTTTTGCATGGAAGTCACAAAGAGAGATTTAGTATTCAGATGAGTCATGACATGATTATTGTTGCACACACACACACACACACACACACAACGCACACACTACAATTTACGGTCTAATTTAACACGCGTGCATCTTCTTGAAAGAATATAACAGCATATGGTGTTTTATAATGCATTGTCATCAACATGTGCTGTGTTTGTCCCAGAGAAGAAACACAGATGGGTTTTAAATGACATGAGCTCAAGCTGAAAGTCAGCAAGGTGTTTATAATAAAGGTCATCCAATAATTTCCCAAAATGACTCTCTCCGGGTGCTGCTGACTTTCTCATCTAATCTAATGTCTGATCTATTTCATTTTAATTTTTATCTTTCAGGAGTAACATCATTTCTCACAGGCCCATTATAGTGGATCAATTTGATTATTACATGATGTTTGTTTATGATAAAAAGCCTTTTACCATTCCTAAGCTTAGCCAATTTCCTATATATCATTTAGAGCTTCCCTTTAGCAAAGATATTGGCAGTTCTTCAGCGATAGTAAACACAGGACACTGACCCCCTGTATAATTTTATTTTCATTGCAGGATTATACTGGCGGAGGCCACAGTAACATTTGCACGTAATTGCCAACTGACCCTGTATTTACTTTCTTCACTGACACACTCAGGAAAGGGAAGAGATACTGAACAAGATGAGAGAGGAAACGAGAGAGGGAAGGGGATGGAGGTGAGAGAGGAAGAGCAGGTACCCTCTGTTTCATGGCAACACACACCTATAGCTTTAGCATGGTGGTCATGATGGTAACATTTTATAAATACAGGTTATTATGACATATTTGATCATATTCATGTGCTGTTCACAAGACTTTTCTGAAATATTAATCCAAAATGATGCAAACACAAACAGAGAGATGAAATAAAGAAAGTCTTCTTTTCCAGATCATGGTGTGGACCATTCATTGCATTTAACGCGATTTTTATACATAACTGCTGCACAGATCATTTTTGCTACTGCCCAATAACATGGTTTAAGGTTACCCCATTTTTGCCCCCAAATCATTTAAAAATGCACACATGTAGATCAGGTAAACCACAATTTGATCTCCCACATAGCGAGCGAAGGTACCTCTGCATTGCCTACACAGCCATTAACACACACATGTAATGACACATACTCAGAATGTAGAGTTATAATTCATGTGTTGTCCTTCATCAACACTAACCCTCAGAGAGAACTATGTGTTTTTCAGCTTTGCCTTATGTTGGATTCTCTCTCCTTCACACACATACACACACACACTCACACACACAAATATATACATATCCCTGGAGCATGCAATTACCTGTGTGTATGTGAATGACTGGTGGCGGTGTCATCACTGCGGTTGGAGGATATTAGCCCCAGCAGGAGCGGCTGACATCTTGGTGCTGCCACAGGGCTGTCTAACAGTGCAGAAAATAAAGGCTGGGAAACTCATTAAGACTCATTTACTATGTGTTGCTACAGAGTGCTCTAATTTAGACATGAAACCAGCTTCAGATCTGCCCCTGCAAACTGTGCGCCAGCATGCAAAATAGTTCCATGCCCCGGCCCTACTTGAACCACAAATCGTACACTTGATACTTTGATTGCAGAAGTTAGAAGGAGAGAAAAAGAACAAGAATAAGAAGGTGTGTTACGGAATATTTCTGTTATTATTGGTGGATTTCTGTTTTTTCTTTCTTTACTCATAGGGAAATAACTTTTCCACCTATTTTCTTGTCATTATATTGTCATTATAAGATTTTGTGGGATAGACACAAAACAGATGTTTGGGAGCATGGAGCCAGAACAGGTGAGTACATTTCACTTCCTTTAAAATAAACTTTTAAGCAAAATCTTTAAAAACGAACACATTGAATGTCACAAGTAAATAACAGCGGCTCTCTAGGTCATCGGTCCAAATATAGCCATAAGCGTTCAGGCCTCAATATCAATGCCTGGCGGCCAATAAATCACGATGTAATCTGTTCACATCGGCTCACCTGGTGCACCGCAGTCTCTGGCCTGTTTAACTTGATCAGAGCGGAGGCCACCTTAAGGCTGCGGTTTGAAATTGTACCCCCAGGGCTCAATGCCACAGCTCACACATATCCCTTCACCCCTCCTTCCCACACACACACACACAGACACACACATGCATACACAGAAAAAGAGAATCACACATACACCGGAAATGAAAAAAATCTGAGATGATCATGAGAAAGAAGTGTGTACTTGCCCACACACACACACACACACACACACACACACACACACACACACACACACACACACACACACACACACACACACACACACACACACACACACACACACACACACGCACGCACACACACACACACACACACACAAACACATTTTCAAGAACAAATACTTTCTGAGCTATATGTGGTTTGTCATCATTGAGATTATGTGAGCAGGAAATGATTTATTACCTATGCAATTTTGGTTCACTTATCATAGCAGTGTGTTGTGTGTCTGTGTGTGTGTAGGCTACGTGTGTGTGTGTGTGTGTGTGTGTGTGTGTGTGTGTGTGTGTGTGTGTGTGTGTGTGTGTGTGTGTGTGTGTGTGTGTGTGTGTGTGTGTGTGTGTTCATGTTAAAGTCTTTCAGCACATACTTGTCTTGGTACTGATATAATGGACAGAATTCTTGACTTAGAGCGTTTTCACACCTGAAAGTCTGGACCACTTGGTCCAAACCATGGTTCATGTCTTTGTCACGTTGTCTTTATTTGATCCTGTTTTGGTTTTACATCGTAATTTAAAAACAAAAGTATGAAGAATGTACGATAAACATATGTCCTGTTGTCATCACCTACATTGGATGCGTCTACCTATACTTGACATTCATTGGTTTGTAGACAAGCATGTGTCGGACATCAGCGTGTTGTCAATTCAAATTTTTGTGTGTAGAAATAAAGTGGGCCTTCCGTTTGAATGGAGAAGATGAACGTCACTGTAATATCATTACTGTACAACAACAAACATAATGTCAGAGGCCAAGACTATAAGAGAACCTGCGAGCCCTTTGTTTTTGGTCCGAAAGTCCGAACTATCCAAAGAAAAAACAATGTTGACACTGGAAACGATCCGAATCAAGTATTAAAGAACTCAAGAACTAAATATTGATCCTTTCACACCTGTTATTTTATTGCTAAAAGTCTGAAGGTCTGGACCAAACAAGTACATTTTGAAAAAAAACTAAACACTGAAGACATCAGGACAGAATGAAAAAAGTTTTAAAGAAGCTGTTTGTTCCATTCATGGCATAATACTTTACTACAGGAAGAATTTGCTTATTCAACCTAAACTAACATCCAATGATGCCTTTTATTTTCCTTCCTCTGCTGCTACTGCCTCTCTCAGATAAATGGCTGCACTTTACTCGGCGGCATTAAAAGTTTTTTGTTGTAAAACCCATAGAAAATAGAGGATTTTATGGCGCAGGGAGGGATTTATTGTATTCTGTCTGAAAACAGCTTAGGATGTGTTATACTTGCCATAACTTCAAAAGGACTTTATCGACTCGAGGCTCATCTAAAACGGAGGCTAAAAAAAGAGAGTCCAGTTCGATCAGTGGCTGAGCTCCTCTCCTCCCGCAGAGCCACAGACAGAAAGACACTTGAGGGGGGAAAAGACAAACTCGGAATTGCCCTGTGAGGTAACGTCAGTCTGTCCTCTGCTCGGAGCAGATTTTGGAACTGCCGTGTATTTTGAGAGCACTGCAGAGGATCTGTCAAGTGATGAGTTCGCTTTTCGCCATTGCATCTCCATGGTGTTTTCAAATCGAGCAGCTCACATAATTAGACGCACATAATTACACACACACGCACACACACACACAGAGGCACATATGGCCTCATCTGTAGTCTGGCTCTGTTTTTTACTGATTAGAAGTGGGGAGGTGAACTTAAAGGAGGATGAGGAGAGGAAACACAAAGAGGTGGACCGAGAGTCGAGGTCCGGAGAGAAAAATAAACTGTTCGAGCACATGTTTTTTTTCTCTGTGTCTGAAATGGTACCAAGGGAAGGATTCATGCCAGAGCAATTGTCTTCCGCTTTTCTGTTTTGTCCAACTTGCTATTTTAATACGGGTTGTGACTGAGAGCGCGTACATGTGGACTTGTACTATGTGTGTACAATATGGCACGCGTATAAAGCTCTTGTGTGGGTGTGTGTGTGTGTGAGAGTTTTGTTACACACTACAGGGGCAATTTGGGTCCCTGAAGGCCACTCTGTTGTGAAAGAGCAGGAAAAGCTGTGCCATCGCCAAACCCTCACCTGGACGACTCTTCAAAGCCCCGCTCTCAGAGCAGACATCCTGGAGCGACTGGCACGGGCAGAAATAGCAGCATAACGGCCCCGGATACAAAGTCAGCACCGGCCAAGGCATCTACTTTAAAAAAAAGAGAAAAAAGGTTGGGTGATAATGTGGGAGCTGAGATAGAGATTTTCCTCCAGTGTCACAGTCTACTTTTGTCTGTAGATCTCTTATCTTTTTAATAAATAAACTTCCTCTTGATTAAAATGTCCCTGTCCAACTGTCTATCTATGTGGTATGTTGCATGATGCACAGTAGGTTGTCTATGTATTATTTTTTTCCCCTATCTTTATTCTAGAGCAATTTCACATTGAGTTTTTGTAATGTTCTGCCTCAAAACCCTGCACTCGTATTTAAATAGCTCATTCTTGTGTTTTGATTTGCTCAAGCGTGCTTGCACTCGCCTCGCACTCACACTGCTTCTGTGCGTGCATGACACGTCTGACAAATGAAGTTATCCCTCCCTGATTGCGGGTGCGTTAGCTTTACTTCATTAAGAGTCCCATGCAGGCGGTTTATTTTCACACTCCAACGGCAGAACGATTTCAATTGTCTAAACTACACCTGGCATCCTGTTTGTTGAGGAACAAGAAAGAGCGGAGGAGAAATCAGGGAGCAGATATTTCATGTTCGCACAGAAGCAGCCCGAGCGTGAGATGAAGAGTTTACGCTGGAGCAAAGGTAATCTGTCCAAGCAATAAAATATCTGAGTGCAAGCGCACAGTTTGAGCACAAGCAGAGCAAATCTAACCACAAGCAATTTGAGTGTAAGTGCAGGGTTTTGAGTGGAGGCTTTACTAAATCTGAATGTGAAACCAATTAGTTCTGCTCTCAAACTGAAATACCACACTCTGGAAGGAAAGGAGAAAAAACATACATGTTCTGAATGACAACATCGAGAAGGAGAAAAGGAATAAGGGAAAATACAGGTTTGTAGCAGATGTGATAAAAAAAAAAAAAAAAGATTAATGGACAGGGCGGCTAAGTTCTTTCGAGCTTTTTATGAAGTAAACATGCACGAGTAGATAACACAATATCATTCTAGGAAAAGATATAAGCTATAAATAAATATGGAGGCGTAGAACACAACACGATGAGCCTCAGAATAAACCAAGGCGTAATGCGGACAAAGCACAGAAGTTTGAATATCACAGCGCTGCCCTGGTTTGGATGACTCTTGATATCCAGGGATGGATCACCTCATTAATGAAACATCATTTTTTATCAAATCGCAACATTAAATATTAAAATGTGTGATAATGAACTGGTCATCCTGCTTAACTGCTCCGAGTGTCAGGAGCCATGACAGATGACACATGTACTGTATGAGCACAGGCGTACAAATACACACAAACATGCTTTCACACACACACACACACACACACACACACACACACACACTGGCGAGACTGGCCCCCATTCATCATCGAGCACCTCTGTGACTGGCCCCTGCCAAGACCTGGTGAGTTTCATCAGCGCTGACGGAGGACAGATTTCACTCCATTCTCTCTCTGATGAGCTTGCACTCTCTCAGCCTGACTCCAGGAGACATCCAGCTCTTATTTTCTCTGCTAGATGACTGTCATTATCCTAATTTTCACTCTGTGAGTGTCAGCGTAAGTACTGTGCCAGTGTGCGTGTGTGTGTGCGTGTGTGTGTGTGTGCGCGTGTGTGTGTGATTCAGATCAAATTCTAACCCTCAACCCAGTGAGGATGTAGTTCCTCTCAGTGCTAAGCCGACGAATCACATTAAGCAGTAACATTTTGAACATTACGATGTCTACAAATTGCAGACAATAATATAATATTAGCATCTCCAGCTCCAGTGACTATTGAGCACTGTTTATTGCATGGTATATTAAATCTTTGTCTGCAGGGTGAAAACTTTATTTGTATGATCCTCACACTTTAAACTAGCTTTGTCTCGTTCATCCAATCAGCTTAATGATAGTCAACGTTAATGAAACTCTAGTCTAATCACTTTGAATGAGAGGTCCCCTGACTGAGGAGGCTTTTTACAGCCAAAACAATCAATGTCATTAGACTCAGACAATTTGATCCAGTAGTTAAACATAATGAATGTGCTTTATGTCTATATGTCTACTTCTAAAGTGGGTCCTGCCAAAATATAACCATACTTTAAAAGGTAGGATTCATTTCTGGGAGGAGTGATTTATGATTTCCATGTTACATTACAAACTCCAACATCACAGCTGCTTCATCATAAAAGAAAATTCATATAATCAACTAAAAGCCAATTTCACTAAATTTTTTAAAGGATTGAGTATATTTACTCTGTTTGCATTTAATGTCACATAGTCAGTGTCCTCCATAGTCTTGGGACAAACCAGAATCTGAAAACGAGGAGGTTTTCATCTTTGCAATAATTTTGGAAGGATATTGTAGAACTTGTTGCAGCAGATCAGAAAACATTCATATTTTTTAGAGCAAGGAGGACGGGTTTAAATTTTGGAGACTAGTTTTGTATTGACCCTCTCCTCCTTTTCTTCTTTTGTATTTTTCTTTTATGCCGCAACCTTGCAATTTTAAAAATAATACAGTCACACACACAAAAAAAAAAAATGCAGTAAATAGAAGAGCAATATTCTGGACCGCAATAATCACAAAACATTCCACGAGTCCTTTAGGAACAGAGGAGCTGTGGAGTGCTTGCTCTAAGAAATTGGGTTATGGCTCTGTCTAAAACGAGATACAGCAGCATCCGACGGACAGAGAACTGACAACGGATCTAAAAACTAACATATAGAAATCTTTAGGATCAGCAAGGTGAGTGAGTTAGTGAGCGTGTGTGTGTGTGTGTGTGTGTGTGTGTGTGTGTGTGTGTGTGTGTGTGTGTGTGTGTGTGTGTGTGTGTGTGTGTGTGTGTGCTTGCATGTGCATATATCTGTGTCATGTGTCGGGGCCTCTGCTTTGCGTTGCATTTCTCCTTCCTCTCATCCATGCACTCTTATTGTCAGAATGCTGCTGCAGATCGCCTCATATCATTAATCAATTATTCACCAGTAGCCTGTTAATGTTTAATGAGTGAGGCTGCTGCGGTCAATTACTAATGAATTGTGGTCATGGTGAGAAAGCTCAGAGTAGAGGCCAAATCAGATACTGTACACAGTCAGTTAGTGTGTGTGTACATGTGTACTTGTACATATTCTATAGACGCAAACCCCCCTTGAGGGTTTCTGTGTGAAGTGTAGTTTGATCACATGATATTGACTTTGATTTTCTTTTTATGTTGCTGATTTTCCCAAAATAATGTCATTTTCAGTAACACAGTGAGGAACGTCTCACAAGGGAATCTGAAAACAAAAACAAGGCAAGTTAGCTCCTCCAAAAAAATATTTTAATCTTGTACAGAATGTTTGTGCCACAATTTCTTTATCGAAAAATAAAGGAAATGAAAAAAATCAGTTAAGGCAAAGTCATAATTTCCTCGTCCCCCAGTCCGCTGGGGTCCTCTTTGGTCATCATGGCGTAAATGTGGTCATCCAACCCTTGTCCGCTTGCAGACTCCTATGTGGATGTGCACAAGCAGCCAAATATTTGAGTGCATTGACTATATGCGTCGACTGTGCATGCTCCAGGTAAAAACATTCCATCTACTGGAATGGAATATAATGGACACACATTTTAGTATGAAATGATCGTGACCAGAACGAGTGTGTCATCTCTCAGCGGACACAGAACACGGAAACCATGGTCAACCCTTGAGTGGCATTTCAATCAGATTTTTGCACAACTAGAAATATTTTCTGTTTTTGTGAGATCTGTTTCATTCAAAATCAAAGATGTCTGATCTTACACGGCTGCAAAAAAAGTTCAGCCTGTAAACTACTCCGGACAGAAGGTGTGTGAGGTGAGTCACAGCTCTGTGATATAGTGTGTGTGTGTGTGTGTGTGTGTGTGTGTGTGTGTGTGTGTGTGTGTGTGTGTGTGTGTGTGTGTGTGTGTATTGGACTGGCGGGCAGACGAACATGAGACAGGTCAGTGCGTGTCCTGTGAAGTGTGTGCGGCCTGCAGTCTGTTGGCCATGCCTCTGTGACTAAGATAATTAGAGACCAACCCCCCGTTAGGAGACATCAACTGCCCAAAACGACATCACCAGCCATATGATATTCACACACACACACACACACACACACACACACACACACACACACACACACACACACACACACACACACACACACACACACACACACACACACACACACACACACGCTTTTAAGACACATTTAGGGCAAAAGTTTAATTTCCAAATATAGCCATTGTTTTCAAATACCAGCCTCACACTGGCAGACTTCTGTTGAGTGTAAACCATCATGATCTCTACTGTTCTCACACTCGGTCCAGTCTATAGTTATATAATGAATATTTAACCATTGAGTAAAGTTTTGCAGAGAAAAAACATCTAGAGTTACTAATGACATGGTTTCTATTGCAGTAACATAGATGCTGTTTTGTGTAGGAAACTCATAGGAGCTAAATACGATAAGCAGTAAATTTGTTTAAAAAAAATTTGATTGAGTAGATACATACTCATTGTCGTAATAAAATTCAGAGCTTGGTTTAGCTGGTCTTTATCTCTCCCATCCAGAGTGTGACCACAGAAATGAAGCTAAGAAAAAGTGTGGAGCTTAGCTATATCCACGAGCTCATTCTCTCTGCTCATCCAATCACAACCTGACACGTCCGGAATGAGCCAATCACCTGTAAGCTGTCAGAGTTTGAAATGTTCTCTCTCCCTCCTGTCATTCAGCTCAGTCAGTTCATTGTTCTGCGACCCCCCTCAGCTCTGGATACCAGGTGATCTTCCTTCAAACCATCCAACCAGAAGCCTTCATGAGACGTCCCAACTTCCTGCTCCATTCCTTATCACTACCAGTGTCAAGGCTCTGGGGGAAGTCTCCTTCATGTCCAAACCACCTGATTCATAGGACTGCTTCAATTGTGTTCAACTTCCTGTTGGGGTTTAAAGGATCAGTGTGTAGAATGTAGTGACATCTACTGGTGAAGTTGCATGTTGCAGCTGAATACCCCTCACCTCAGAGAAACTGTGGCAGCCTTCAGTTGTCATAAAAGTCTCAACAGATGTTTAGTTTGTCCTGTTTGGACCCGCTACTGATGTAAATATTAAGTATGTAAATCTAAAGGGCCAATAGATCCCTTTCACCTAAATCTTACACACTGGACCTTTAAGTGCCAAAGTCTATTCCTCCTGTTCACAATAAATGTTGTATTATTCTTATTTGTTTCTCTATTATCTTCTCCTGACTGAAATGTATCTGAAGAACAGGTCAGCCTTCAAACCATATCTTTTTTAAAAAAATTAACCATGTCTTTTTGCTTGTTGGAACTGCAGTGAAACCAAATTGGAGACTTTGTATGTTGATGAAATCTGTTGTTTTGCGTGGTGCTAACATTGGTCTACACACACACACTCCACAAATATTTATACTTTAATTCGTCTCAAGACAAATTCAACAAATCATCTTATATCTTAATCACACATCCAATAGAAACAGCCTAAAACTGTTATTCTCACATTGGGCCAAAGCTCCGCGTTATTAGAAGGCCTTTTGTCCCTTTGGCTACATCACAAGTGACCACACTGACCAGAGCAAATGGGAGCTTGTGGCCGTAAGTAGCGCCGTTGTCCGACCAACACTGGACACACTTCTGAGCACACTCACTCCTCTGTGCGAAGCTCCATCCATCACGAGGCCAAGACAGGACAGAAGACCATGGGAAATGAAGCATGGATAATTCTATTAGCGCTGGGACACAAACAATCTGTGTGGAATCAAAGAAGAGGGAAACATAATCCCAGCGGACCTACTTCCTGCTGCATGAGCTGGAGCAGTTCAGCATCGGGCTAAATGTTACATTCCTGCAATGTACACACACATTCACGCTCAAACACACACACACACACACACAGAGCTTCATGCCTGTAGATGACTTCATAAAGTATGGTTCAACTGGTCCATATTTACCATCTATCACTCTGGTATGTATTTCTCACCCTCTTTCTTTCTGTCTTTCTGTCTTTCTTTCTGCTTTTCGGCCATGTTGTGTCTCGGTTTTTGGGGAAAGGCCGAGCACAAAGCTCTCTCGCTGAGGGACCCTTATGGGACAAAGCTGGCTTTCTGGGCTTTCTGCATATATGCATGCCATGCGGACAATGAGGCCTTTATTAGAGCATCCAGCATCTCCAAAACCCAAGCGGCAGGGACGACGGATGAAGGCCGGGAAAGCTGTGACTGACACTGGCCACAAGTGTGTGTGTGTGTGTGTGTTTGTTCACTTATCACCTCATGCCCGTGCGTGCATGTGTGTCACAGGGGTGTGAAGTGGATGCTCTTATCCTCAGTCCTTCAGTCAACTAATCAATCTCTACCCATCCGAAGCTTATCCCCAGAGACAGTTTTCTTATGCCATATGGTGTCACAGGGTACGTACGTGGAAAACATATGAGCTAGTCAGGAACTTCACCTTGCCGTCATCATACATCTGCATATAAAGCAGGCAACACAACATGCGGTGGCCTGCGGCTGCAATCAGAAAGAACACTGCTTTGAGCAAGCCCTCAGACAGTGTATCTTTATGCACTTGACTAACTTTACAATCCAGAAATCAGGCCTCTGGACTGCCGCTATGTGTGTGTGTTTGTGTGCGAGTGTGTGTGTGTAGTGTTCATTTTTGTGTGCATTTGTGTAGAGTAGAGAGAGAGAGAGAGAGAGAGAGAGAGAGAGTGAGAGAGAGAGAGAGAGAGAGAGAGAGAGCGCTCTGTGACTCAATCATGCGTGAAGAGGATTTTCTGTTCAATAGGAGCTGCACACTTGCATACTTGCATTCTAATGACTCCATGTGCATAATCATACAAACAAGTACAGATGCACATGTATGTGTGTGTGTGTGTGTGTGTGTGTGTGAGTGTGTTTTCACACATCCCACTGAGCGCCACTGTTTCTGCTCTCATGACGGAAAGACGAGGGAAGACGCAGGGAGAGAGAGAGAGAGAGAGAGAGACAGACTCCATAACTTGTGGAAAAACAGTGCAAGTGTGCGTGTGTGCGTGTGTGTGTGCGTGTGCGCGTGTGTGTGTGTGTGTGTGTGTGTGTGTGTGTGTGTGTGTGTGTGTGTGTGTGTGTGTGTGTGTGTGTGTGTGTGGTTGCCATATATCATGCATCATATTAGCGATGTAAGGATTCACATGTAAACCTCCAAGTCCAAGCTGTGAGGTCTGGATGTGCTATCTCTCTATCGCTGAACCACGCAGCCGATGCCACATCTTTCTAAATATGCCTGAGCGAGATGAGGAATGGGCAGCATGTGCAGCGCCCTCCTCCCAGTCTTTTTTCCCTTTTTTTCTCACTGAGTCTAATAATATGTTGAAACATTGATGGAGCCTCCATGAAATGATAAAACACACTCTCTGTACTTCATCATATATGTTTTGAGTCAGGACAGATAGATGAAGATGAATTCAGTGCATTATCCTGCACCTCTCACACACACATGTGAACCAGTCATCTGGGAGCATCTCTCTCTCTCTCTCTCTCTCTCTCTCTCTCTCTCTCTCTCTCTCTCTCGCTCCCTCTTTTCTCTCACTCCCTCTCTCTCTCTCTCTCTCTCTCTTCACTCAATAAAGCTGGAGTTGTTATTCTGAGTGGTAAACATGTGCTAAGGGGTGGGGGGAGTGGGGGGGGGCGAATGGCTAAGTTTTCTTTTTATCCAATAAAAATGTCTCCTTGCCAGATCGATTGTTGTTGCTAGGAGACTGAAGCATCCTTTGGCAAGGGGCTACAGCTCTCCACGTCTGTTGTTTCCCTCTCTCTCTCCATCTCTCTCTCTCTCTCTCTCTCTCTCTCTCTCAATATATCTCCCCCTCTCTTTCACACACACACACACACACACACACACATGCACGCGCGCACACACTCTCTCTCTCTCTCTCGCACACACACAGGGAGCAGGGGCGCCCATCCTCTCCCTCTCAGTGCGACTCCTCCGAGGGATCAGGAGTAGACTAAGTCAAACTTCATGCAGTTTGAGATTTGTGCGCAACCTCCGAAGCCTCCGAGTCGCCAAAGGTAGGTGGAATATAACACACTCCTCACTGTTTGGGTAGACGTGTTGCAGTCTCGCATTACGGGTTATTAGGCGACATTGTGCAGTGGAAAATTGTCAGTCCGGCACCGTTCGAGCTGAGCGCCAGCCAATCCTGCGATGCTGAGCAATTTGCTTTGAACTTTGCGCAGGATTTAAACACCCAGTTGTGCTGCAGGAGCGCGGCTCCCGTGGACCTTGTTTATTCTGATGCATCCTCAGATCGCAGGCTTGTGATGAAAAACAAAAGAAAACAGAGCTGACAGCAGCTTTCTCTCTGCAGCAGAGGCACGGTGGTGAAGGTGCACAAGGTGAAACAAAGAGTAGTGTCTCTGCGTATTTTACGCAGCGTGGAGAAGTTATTTGGGTTCAGACAGACCGCACCGAGGCATGTCCCGCGGCTTTAGGCTTCCTGGGTGGGGGGGAGGGAGATGGGCGGATAGTGCGTCTCTGGAAACAGGGATACAGGTGGATGTGTGGTCACATCAGTGGAGTAACTGCGTTCGCCCCAGAACAGCCAGTCGTCATCAGAGGAGCATGGAGCTGTGCTGAAGGTCCAGGATGAGCACAGTGTCCACATCCACAGCAGATGTTACAGACCTCAGTCAGTCGGATTCTCCTCAGTTGAGTTGAACATGCAATAGCCAGAACTTGAACTTAGTCAACAGTGTTTCTGCAGATGCCCCACACATGCTGCTCCCTGATTCCAAATCCCTGCATCTGAATTCAGAAGAAAAGAGAAGATTCCAGGCTCATGTGTTGTCTCAGGTGTGTCCCGCACTCAACAGTGAGTGTAGACAGACCTTGCCGGTTTCTACACTGATCAGTTATTGCCTAGCTATTGAATAACTTTGTTTGGGTTTAAATCAGAGCTTCTCTTCTTAAATTAATAGCAGAGACGTTAAAATGACACACAGCAGACAAGCGTCAGATAGCTTCCCTCCTTTTTTATTAGAAAGTGATGTAGGCTCCTGAATCTGAAAATTACCAGTACATGAATTACATGTTCCAAAATTTTACAAAATCACGCAGTTATTTTCCTTCCCATGGTTGTAATGGTATATTGACATTGCAATATCAACATCAGCAGATGGGCTCACTACAGTAGGAAAACTATTCTTAGTGTTCTACAGAGAGGAGAACAAACATTTACTCAGAGGAGGGCTGGGCATGTGCCTGTTCTGCTGCATATCTGGTGAATCCATGACAGATAGCAACAATAACAACAACAATAATAAGTATAAGAATGATACACTTTATATAAAATTGTTATGTGGCCGTTGGGAATGAAAACTTTGAATCGTGCAAAACTTCAGGGGTGGGATCAATATATGTGTGTGATTCCGCGTGTAAAATAAAGTTTATTTGCTCTTAACAGAATAATGTCTGATTTTAATGTTTATTATATTTCATAATTTTGAAATCCTTCCACACGTTTTGCCTCCGAATTTTACAGAAACAATGCAACATATTTGATTGTGTGATTGTGTGTCCGACATTATGGGTCAATTCATTTGTGTGAATTCACGCTAACAGTATGTATGTACATCCTTCAGTGTGTGTGTGTGTGTGTGTGTGTGTGTGTGTGTGTGTGTGTGTGTGTGTGTGTGTGTGTGTTCGTGTGGACCGGAAGGTCAAATGCAGTGCAGGAGGGAGTTGAAAGTGTGGGAGGGCATTTGGTGGCCTTGTTAAACCTCAAAGACATGCATACAAGCCTCCATAGACATGTTTGCGTTTGTGAGTGTGCATGTGTGTTTGGAGCATGTGCATCTATGAGCGAGTCGGGGGACAATGGTCCGCAAGTGGCCTTGAGTCTCAGCATTTTCATGCTGGTAAATGTGCTTACACGAGCTTGTGTGTGTGTGTGTGCGCATGTTAGTCAGTGTACAAAAGGCCTTGTAGCTCCCACACAGCACCAATCAGTTTTAATAGACTTGTGAATTGGCAAAGGAGTTACGTGTGGATATATGTGTGCATGTTGTGTCGGATGTAGAATATGGTTTGATGGTTTTCCTGATGGGTCAATGTTTCATTGATTTGACATAACATGACTGAAATCTCAGGCGCAGACTTAAATACATGAAAGGAAGCAAAAACATGGTAAGGCAATTAAAATAATTGTGTAAATACATACATGTCTACGTAAAGGTCACATGTTTTAGTGCAAGAAAGCGCTCTGGACAGAAAACACTGAAGTCATGTTGTGCCCCAAATCAGTGTGAAAGTATGTTGTTGCTGTAGCAGAGTGGCAGGTATGGTCCGTTTGAATTCATGTCAGTTGCAGTCAAATCTAATACTGAAATATTTCCCAAGGATAAAAAGAAAGAAATGGTTTCCTTCTATATTTCCTGCAAGGCGCTCAAACACGTGCCAACACGCCTGCTCATAAAACAGGATTACGCAGGAGGACTTTGAGATTCAAAACGTGTTTAACGACATATATGAAGAACCGAGCGTCTGGATAAATACCAAAAAAGTGGATTATGCTGTGAGAGGAGTGGTTTCATGAAGTTGTGTGGACATTTTGTCACTACTGGTTTCAACCAACAACTCCAGCCCACCTCAGGCACTGTGCTCGATGACAGAAAAAACCCACAAACCTTTTACAGAAAGTTTTCATGCTTACAGGGGGCGACTGGCTGGTACTTAATAGCAGAGCAGTGTCGTATGAGGAGAGGCCCCATAAAACGTTCCTTCTATTTGGGTTTTGATTCTGTTTTTAATGTGGCCACAGTTAATGCTTCAGTTTGCACATTTGGATCTGAATCCATTCCGGGATGTGTTTGTAGAGCGTGGACCTCTCCATCAAAGCTTTAGTGATATATAGACAGAGCATATATATATATATATATATATATACCTCATGTGAGACAATTAATGGTGTGCTAAAAAATATTGTATCAGATGAAATAATGTCATTAATGGCAGAATAATGGGAAATGGTGTTTGGAGCGCCTGAATTTGTTAGAAAGGGATTTTTTGTATATTTCTTACTTTCATGTACTGTGATGCACAGTTTGGTCGTCATTGATATACTACTGGAGGTTTAGTCCAAGTACATTCATAAAAACTAGTTTCATAACAGATGCACCTGACTTAAGTCATACTTTGGTACATCTGACAGTGTATGGAGTGGTGTTTGAAGTACATGTTGTCGTGCTTACGGACTACTTTCTGATAACAACGACTAATAACCGGGAGACAGACAGGTGAGGTATAAACTTTATTGATTTTTGTGACGGCTCACTGGCCCGCTGATGCACCAGGAATTCTCCTGGCGCTCCTGATGACCAGTCCGAGATGACAGACAGGTCAGTGTTTGTTGTTAGAAAGGGAGAAGAGAGAGAGAGAGAGAGAGAGAGAGAGAGAGAGAGAGAGAGAGAGAGAGAGAGAGAGAGAGAGAGAGAGGGGCTAAGTGAAGAAATGGCACAAAATACTTGCATTCCCTGGGCGGCCACAGTCCAGGTAATTAATCTGAAACACTTAAGTAAAAGAGGTGGTTTGCCAAGTGTGGCTAATAGTAGCACTAGTAGCCTTGGTTCCTTGCAGGTTCAGATCCACATGCTTGTGCTGAATGTGGTTGTACAATACTGCCAAACCACGCTGGTTTTACAAGATGACATCTGTCTCACTTTCCACCCCGCGACTTTACAACACTCGGGCATTAGCGCAGGGAGACGGGAGCTGCCGTTGGCTCGGGCTGCAGCCCCCGTCAACTGGCATGTGGCTGAGAACACTTTAGTTTCATCAGTTAAACAACGTTGTACGTTATTGAAAGATTAATAATTGGTTTAACAAATCAACATTTCTGCTGCTGCCTAGCAAGATAGAAACAATAATCATTTTGCTGACTAATCGTGCACATCCATGCTTAAAAATGCTGCATTCAAATTGAAGCAACATGTTTCTTTGAACTCAGGGATCCTGGTAGTGATGTGCAGTGCTGTCTGCAGTCTAAATATACAGTCCTTTGTAAACAAAGATTACATAATTACTTCATAATTCATTTATTACAGTTAATGATAATTATTTATTTACTTAGAAGACTTTGTTTGAGTAAACCTACAAATAGTAAAACGTCTATCAGCACAACCGTGACTGAGATAAGGCATAAAATACAAAAGCACTTATTTTGCCTTTTACTTTGGACAATTTATTTGCTTCTGTGGCGTATTTTACAATAATCATCCATTTTATATGATTGAATATAATCATATACAAGCTTCTTAATGTGGTTGTCCATGGTGCTGAATTCATTTCATTTGTAAACAACAATTTGTAATAAATACAAAAGATTAAATTGTATAATCATCACATTAAATAATGCATTTTCCTTTTTCAGCCTTTTTCAGCCTATTCAGAATCAACAACTCAATTATCAAGTCATTAAAAACAAATCTCCACAAAATACAATGTAGTAGGTTTATATAGTCCTTCTAATATTAGTGTAGAAACTTTTCACGTCTGTAAAAGTGTTCATTTGTCTCTGTAAGATGGTTCACCAAAGCTACTTGTACATTTTTTCGATTAAAAAACTTTGAATAAGAAGCATTATCATTACCTGCCAGTGCCTACCTGTCTGCGTATGTTGTCAACCACCATAAGGCAACTGATAGATATGTCATTTTGTCATCCTCCCTTACTACAGCCAAAGTCTCCAATAGGATGGTAAGTAACACTTTATGCAATATCAATTCAATCAATCACACGTCGGAACTTTTTTTAAATTTTCAGCACAGTTCATTTCTAAACACATATTAATATTTTCAATCTGGCATTATTCCTAAAATTTTAACTAAACGCAGATGACACTATCCTTTATTCCTGAGGTAGTTTATTAGGTTTACTACAATCTGAAGCAAAAAAAAAAATTTTTAGTTGGTGCTTAATAAAGACCTGCTGATGGTTTATTGTAGCAGCTGTGAAGGCAGGCCGAGCTTAAACATGTCATCAGTTTGTGAGCGCTGCGCACACCACTGGCAGTACATGACAAAGATAGTTGGTGAGAGCAGAACCACCACTCTGCAACACAACTGTATTACAACAGAACTGAACGCTTCTGCAGCTCCAACAAATACAACAGAGTGAGACATCTTGAACTCTCTTTTAAATCATTACAAAAACAAGTATTCAAAAAAAGGTGTGTGAGATGAACTACTCTGCAGATGTGTTATTTCAATGTGTCACATACACAGACTGTTCATCAACATTGAGGTTAGGTAAATGAAATACGGGATCAGACTCATTACTGGCAAATAATCAATATTAAAAGACTCAGATTGGAACTGGGGCGGGAAAAGATTACTCAGCACAAGACTCATCAGACACTGGAAATAAAGCGTGCGTGTGTGTGCGTGCGTGCGTGCGTGCGTGCGTGCGTGCGTGCGTGCGTGCGTGCGTGCGTGCGTGCGTGCGTGCGTGCGTGCGTGCGTGCGTGCGTGCGTGCGTGCGTGCGTGCGTGTGTGTGCCCAGCTCTCAGTGGGGGAGCAATCAGGATGCAGGGCTCACATCGTGTCATGTCTGTCAGCCGATGGACGGGGCCATCGTCCATCAGCCCAACTCTAATCAGGGATGTTATTTATGGCCGGGGGGGCCACGGCCTGCACCTTCAATCCTTATAGATGCAGTTTATTACTCTGTATTAATATAAGTCGCTGGAGATCATTATGAGCCATATAACCATTGCCTGCTGTACCCGAAAGAACTGGCCAGTGAGGAGGTTTATTCATAAAGCTTTTCATTGCACTCATTCATAAACATGGCTCACCCTGCATCTGCCAAAACCTTATACTGAGGGAGCCAGATCTGCTTTCTAGGATTATGCCCTGCATACTTGTAAAATGCTTTAGACTGACCTCAGCTGAGGTAATGCCAGGGTTTCATTGATAATTGTATTGTTTGTGTCATTGCCAATTCTAACACTTACTTTGTAACATTTTTCATTTTTATTCTTACCTTGTTTTAATTGATACAGCCATGTCTTATACTTTAATTATGGGTTATACGTTAAGAATGTGGCAAATGAGGATTCTCTATCAATGCATCCTCTGAAGTCACAAATGATTGAATGAATGAATGAATGAAATACAATATTTATTTCAAAGGTCTTTTTAATTTACAGCAACAGGTGTTTGTGGTTGTGGTGGTGTGGAGGTATCCTTAAGTAGATGACTCAAATTAAATTCTCTGCTTTTCAAAATTGCGTAAAACTACTGTCGCTCCACTCCACATGTTTCTCGCACTGTTTTTGCTCCGTTGAAGAAACAGGGAAGTGTCGGGAAGTCGCTGCTGCTTTCCCACAGCTCACATCTCATCAGCAACAACGGTCACAACACACATTGAGCTGCATACACACACACACAAACACATACACTCCATGCACTTACACATACAGCGTTAGAATTCCACTGTCTGTTCACCGACACCCTTCCTTTCCCTACATGCACGGACATTGACACACACACACATACGTACACTCAGGGGAGGAGGCAGTGAAAGGGCAGTGGGATGTACAGCTGTGATGGTGTGTCTCAGAGAAAGATCAGACTCTTCAATAAATGATGAGCTTGAGGAGGGAAGCAGTGTGTGTGTGTGTGTGTGAGAGAGAGAGAGAGAGAGAGAGAGAGAGAGAGAGAGAGAGAGAGAGAGATAGGTGGTTTAATGGTAATTCAGTGACTAGTATCAATTCAAAGTGATATACTTGAAAGTTACAGGGTGTAGGAAAGTTGCCACTCCCAGAAAGCCAGAACGTAAATACAAATTCCTTTTTTTTGTGTGTGTTATTCACTTGTAATATATACCAAACAATGGGAGGGTTAGTGTTTTCAATCACATCCTCATTTGATATATATTTTGACCCATTGCTTCAGGCTCAAGCCCCGTCACTAAAACAGAGAAGTACCAATAGAATAGCAGCTTCCCTCCTTATTCCAGCAATGTCCAAATTCCATTGTGTCACGCGTTTGATCCATTGTGATTGGAACACTAAACGATCGTTGCATGACTTTATGAATGGAGTTGTTTATTTTCACCAAAATGGCCCAACACCCGAGGGATTACAGAACAGACAATAATATCCAACACAAATAAATCCTTCCGGCAGTTGACGTTCACATTTAAAAGAAAAACAAATCATTGCTGCATACCACATGTGTTTCTAATCACGAGGAAAAACAAGTGTTACTCATAAACAGAAAGTATATTTACAGCAACAACAAAAAAATCACATAGTTCCCATGTATTTTAAAAGTCGTCTGACAATGTTGGCCAAATAGTTTGTATTGCATTACACAATGACACACCTGACTACATGTGTGCTGCAGCGTTTAGACTTATTATTAATACAAACCTGTGACTGTTCTCCCTCAGATTCAGGAAGGCAAAAAAACATGTCCTTACTTCCTGAACATTTTCGATTCTAGCAAAACAAAAACACATAAATAAAACCTAAGAATTTTAGTAAACATGCGTTTTGTTAGAGTGTTGATTTGATTGATTTGCTCAGCTTTTAATTTAGCAGTGACAACCCTATGGTTAAAAAAAGGAAGGAGCCCACATGTCTATGCCTTTTTTTGTTTGGTTTGATTGTTTTTCTGGAGGGTGTTATTGTTTGTTGCACTGTGCTTCCTCCCACAGTGCAACGACATGCAGATTGGGGTTAGGGTAGTTGGAGAGTATGATTTCACTTAAAGTGTGAATGTGAATGACTGTTTGTCTCTGTATGTCGGCCCTGTGATGAGCTGGAGACCTGTCCAGGGTGGGAGGATGGATGGGAGGATGGATGGGAGGATGGTCGAGAAACACCTACGTACCACATTCATCCTTTTTGACATATACAGATAATACATGCTTTATACGACTTGCCCTGCAGTGGAGATAATCACTCACCCAATTATGATGAAGACAAATCCATGGGAGTGATGGGAGCAAATCAAAAAAGTTAGCACATCATTTACATTCTAATAATTAGTGAGGGGTGACTGCGGTAATTGGTTTCCATGTGTGACCACCGAGCCTGACACAACTTAAACCAGCCAACATTATTCAAACCGATAAGTCTCCGTCCAGACCAATTATATTTATTCCTCTAACTGTCTGAGGCATATGCTGTGGTCAATACTGTCCATTACTCTCCACCTGTCCATTGTAGCGCTCTGTACAACTTGTATCGACTGCAGCGAAGACAGACTGACGGGGTGTGAACATGAATTAAGTAGGATGCAGCAGCACTCGTGCCGTGGCAAGGTTGACTGATGCTCCACGATGACTCCCAGGGTCATTACATGACAGTTAAGTTGATAGATGCCGTCCACGGAGGGGTAATTCTCCTTCTGACAGGCCCGCCGCCCTCCACAGTGATGAAACGTGGATTGATGAATGCTTTCACACATTTTCCCAACACCGGTCTGTTTTTGGGCTGAATGGTCATTTTTTAATCACACCGTGCGGGGGACCCCCAACACTGAGCAATGAAATTCAATACGAAGACATGACAGATACACCTACAGCGTATTTGTATAACACTGTAGATTAAAATCTCAATTATTTACCGTTTTGGTCTGAAAAATGTCAGAAAAACATAAGGAATATTTTTATGATGCCTTCAGATTGAGCGAACAGTCCTACACCCCAAACATATTCAATTATAAAACTGAGAAAAGCAGATAATTTGCATATTAAGATGTTGGAACCAACGATAATTGGGATTCTGGTTTGATATATGACTTAAGTAAACAAGGAATTTGAAATTTAATCAACATTACTGATGCAATTATTTTCTATTTGATGGTCCTCGTGCTCAGGATCAGTCTTGGAGGTCTCACTGTAGTAAAATCTACTTTGTAAAATAGACCTCACTCCCACCGCGGTGCTCAAAGGTTAAAAGCTCTTTTAGTGGAGAATGCCTTTGGAGTACCCACTGTACATGAGAGCACAGTAAAGTCTGTCTCTTGCATAGGTTGATCCAATTTTAATCAACAATGTTCTTCTTTATCTGCTCTGCAACAGCATGTGGACTCTGCTGCGGAGCTATAGTTCTGCTGAGCAAAGATCAATGGTTGTGTCGTTTGATCTTTTCGATTTCAGCCGTCTTTAAGGTTCACGGAATCAATTCTCCATGTTTCTAACGTGCAGCCTTTAACCTTTGAACCCGAATGCAAGTCATGAAATGGACTGATTCATCAATACAGGAACAGCCTGTTGTCTGTGGGACTGTGGGAATGGAGCATCAATAGTGCACTGACATCTCAGAAGCTGATTATTGATTTTGATTGGTAATAGGTGATAAACAGAGTTTTAATCCAAGTTAGTCTTTGTCACCTCACACAGATACACCCATTTGTCCTGAGGTAGCTGCCTGCATACACTCCTGTCTGGAAGCCAGTAAGTGGAATTTATCTCATTAAACGCTTTCACTCGATTGGGTGCAGGTTTAGCCAGACATTATTCCATCAAATTAAAAAACCCATTAATTTTATTTCTGTCATCAATGAATAGACAGAACCTATTAGAGGTACTTTTTATAACACTGTGTGTTTGCCTTAAAGGGGAATTCAGGTATTTTTCAACCTGGGCACGATGTGTATAAATGGGGCTGTGTAAATGAATGGTACTTTCAAGAACTTTTAGAATCAGTCCAGGACATTGGCTCCGCCACCATGACAGTAGCTACAATGTTATCTCATGGGGCAACTGCGACACTCCAGGAACTATCCAGTAAAAGTGCTTTTTTCACCAATAAAAGGCTCAAATGTTAATTTGGCCTCAAGTATGGCTGGAACTAGCCTTTAAAAACAAGTCTTTTAAGTTGTTCGGCCTTTCTGTTTTTTATCTTTCTGTCCTACTTATGGATCATCAGTCTTTCTTGCCTAAAACGCACTCTGTAAATAATTAATGGTCACGACCCATTGCACCCATAGGAGTGTTAGAAGTCTGGGACACCATGTCACACACACACACACACACACACAAACACAATTGTTTGTGAGGGTCAGAATGAATGAATTAGTTGCACTTTTTTATTTTGGCCCTACTCTCCAGGATAGCGAGGGAGCGACAGAAGAAGAAAGAGATGATAAAGGGGAGAAACACTCAAAGCAATTGGTTGAATTAACTGATAAACCTGTGACAGTGTGCATGTCTAATAAGGAGTCTGTTGTTCTGTAATAACAAAGCGTCTGACAGCCCACCTCCCATCGCTCTTTTGCTACAATGAAACGGAAAAAAAGAGCACACACACACACACACACACTCATACAGTGTCTCCCCATGCTGCGAGAGTCACTGATGCAGCTGGGGTGCACAACAGACAGATAAACAAGCATACACAAACACACTTGAACACACACACACGGAGGAAAGAAAACACACAGACACACAGACACACACAGGGCTGAGTTGTGCGGCTATCTCTCCTCTCAGTGTTCGGCGGTCCATCGACCCTGCATGGCTGCTCTCAGCTGGATACGTGTCATCCACAGCAGCCCTGCCTGTTAGGAGGGAAGAGCGAGGGCCGTGGAGGGTGTAAGGGAGGTGGAAATAAGTGGGGAGGGTGGAGGGCCAGCAAGGGGAGGGGGGAGAGAGGGGGGGGAGGAGGGGAGAGGATGCAGAGGTGATGCCATATGGAGGAAACACAGAAGATGAAACACGGCAAAGCAAAAGAAGAGTGTGTGGTGGCGCACGCTGCCCATACCCGCTGACTCCCGATTTGTGCCGGGTCAGAGGTGAAATGGGGTTGTCTGTCAGATGTTGCGCTGCATCACAGCTCCCAGTGAGCGGGGTCAGCAGTCAGCCTCCTGCTCGTCCTGATCCTATCTCCGCTCCGTGTGTTGACAGTCTGGTTGTTTGCCGGCTCTTGTTCACTCACCCACTGAACCCTGTATGTCGCCCCGTCTCTCTTAAATAGGTGTCTGTGGTGATGTTGCCATGTGCCAGCTGCCATCTGCCCTTATACCTCTTTATTCAGGTAAGACATGTAACTCCTTTATGATGTGTCTATGTAAATATGTGTTTATGTAAAAAATGTCATGTTTTTCCTTGCAGGGATATTAGGAAGAAGTAAATAAGTATAAGCGAGTAGTTTGACATTTTGGGGAAAAGACATATTTGCCCTTGTGCCAAGAGGTAGATAAAGGTATATACAGTTAAAAATGGAAACCATTGCGAGCCTGGCTCTATGCGCAGGTAACGAAATCCACCAACCATCATCTCTAAAGTTCATTCAAACCAAAGTTTCTCCAAAGCAGTGGTCACCAACCTTTTCAAGCATAAGATCACTTTTTAGTTCCAAAGATCTACCGAGATCTACCACACTGATATCTTCCAGGTACCCCACTTACAAGGGTCATATTTATTATTTTTGCAATTTCAGTAAAAGGCTGAATGTACGAGCATAAATATACACAAAGAAAGGCAGTTATGCAACTTTATCTTTTCAATGTTCAATATTCACATTAATATCAATTCATATTTACAGCATCTGTTCAGAGCACAATATTTAGCTTCTCAGTCCAACAATATGTTTTGCAGAGGAGCTGCTACTGCAGCACAATGTTTTTACATAGGCTTTGAATGGATTGGCTATAAATAGGACTATTTGCTTGTATAAAAGTAGTATATATGTATATTAAAATATATACCAGTGCTATACAGTACGAAGCCGTTCATCTTCCGCTGCAGATAAACATGCAGCTCTGCCGCCAGTAGCGGACACACAGCGCGTGTGAACAACAGACACACGCAGCTGGTCTGCGGCGCAACCACAGCCAGTGAGTCCAGAGAGTTACAGGGATCGACAGTGAAGACTGTCACGATCGACTGGTTGGTGACCAAGTCTCTAAAAGGTTTGTGTGCTGATATATTTCTCGCAGTTACTTCCTGTTGTCTCCACTGGTTTGGACTCAAAGCCAGAGTTGCCAGCCCCTTTTAAACCTCACTTTATTGGCGTTAAGAAGACCCCTCGTCGTGCTGCCTTTTCTCAATTACACTGGACTGAACGATTGATTTCAGATAGCATGACGGCGTTCCAGAATCAGAGGCGTGACGTGAAACATAACAGCGTCGGCCTCTGTCCCACCATGATGGCTCTCCCCTTTTCAAACAGACATCGATCCGGCTCTGTGAATACCTGTGCCGTCCCCCACCCCCCACCCCGACACACACACACACACACACACACACACACACACACACGTTTGTACTTCTATCTTAGTGAGGACACTCTTTGACATAATGCAGTCTTAACCCTCAAACAGCCCATTAAAAGTGGTTCAGAAAGTGAGGACAGGCCAACATGTTCTCACTTTCCCAAAATGTGCTCGCTCTGTAGCTTGTAGGCTATAGATGTTGCTCACAAAGATATCTGATCAGGTGCATACACATACACACACACACACACACACACACACACACACACACACGCACGCACGCACGCACGCACGCACGCACGCACGCACACACAAACCAGTGTTTTGCAAATCCAAAATTGTAGGTAATTTAAACTACAATGTGACTATTTCAGGTTCAGCCTGAGCCGCTTTTTTACCTTACATGTATACATACACAATATATTGACAAATGATAATAATCATGAAGAAAACACAAACCAGATCCCAAATCCTGATATAAGTAGACTATAGACACTGTTCACCTCTGTGGTGTAAAATTTCTTAGCTGCCGTGGGCATTTGAGTTTTTAAATCTGTGCCCCCAAAACACAAACCGTTAAACGCAAGAGGCTTTAGGAATTGATCCTTTTACAGTGTCTATGGTTGTCTGGGTTTGACTTCGTGACTGCAGAGGCTGTAAGTGCTGTGGTGTTTGGAAACTTAATCTCAAATATTGGATGGTATAGAGCTTCAAAGCTATTTTAATGCTTCAGACTTAAAATCGAGGCATTGATGCTGTTGCTTTGACAGAACAAAGAATTGAGGTTCACCTCGGTGCCGTGTGTATGTGAAGCAAGTTTCAGGTCTCAGCACTTTGATTTCCATATACCATGAGCTGACATCATCTGTAGCCAGTGGCTTCCGGAAAGGAAAGAAAAATACTTTCAGCCACTTTTAAGCCTCATCAGCCTTTTCGTTGGAAAATCAGCTGTAGTTTACTCTCTAATAAAGACGCTAACATGCAAAAAATATTACAATCTTTAAAATGCATGCAATATATTAATAGGTCGAGCACAATGTCATGCACTCTGTAATATATTTCAGTATTTTGAAGGAAGAAAAAGAGAAAAAAAAATTCAGTTTCACAGAGTGTGCTTTGCTTTGTTAGAATGTTAGAATGACACCTTGAGAAAAGTGTTAAAATGCCAGAGGATTTTATTCCAGAAATTTCTGGGAAATTGACTTTGAGAGCTTTCAATTTTCAGTTGAAGAATTATGTCAAAGTACAGCACAGAGCAAACCTGTCGTTAGAGTCTCAGCCCCATAAACATGATTTTGTATCCCACAACACGCATGCCCATGTTTTTGTGCTTGGAGACAAATGCCCAGACACCCACACAACCACATCTCCAGCTTTGTTGTTGTGAGCTCGATACAAAGTTCCACTGTGTGACATTTTCTTTTGACCCCTAATAATGATGTAAGAGTTTATTTTCTTGGAACTCCAGCTATTTCAGTGGAAATCATTTAAAAGAAATCTACTTTTCCTCTCCGATGCACAAACACACCTGGGACACACATATATCGAGCATGTGTGACAGCTTGGAGAATAAATCTAAAACTTTCATAGACTCCATCAACGTCCCTCCCCAGAAACAGACATTGGGTTAAATTATGTGTCCATCAAGTGTGTGTCAGGTCGTCTCCTGTCGGTTTTTGACAGGAAACAACTTTTTAACGCAGAGTCAACAGGGACAAGAGTGACTTTAAAACACCACATCATGATATTTCACACAAACTTTAGTTAAGAGGGTGTATTAGCACTCCTTTCTATGATAAACATTTACATTCGTCAATATATTTATCAAATATCCTAATTCTTTTTGTCTATTAATTTGAAAGAGAGGGAAGCTAAGACATTGAAATAGTTTGCTTTTAGGTCAAACCCTTAGAGAACAGGTGTATGTGTGTGTGTGTGTGTGTGTGTGTGTGTGTGTGTGTGTGTGTGTGTGTGTGTGTGTGTGTGTGTGTGTGTGTGTGTGTGTGGGTGGGTGGGCGGGTGTTTGTCTGTACGTGTGTCATATTATAGAGCAGAGAGGTAAAGGTATGGCAGCTGCCTGAAGAAAAATCTTAGCTGCCTGCATCTAAGAGAAGCTTTCATCCTCCTACCTGCTTACTGAAAAGGAGAGGCATACTTCTCTCTCTCTCTCTCTCTCTCTCTCTCTCTCTCTCTCTCTCTCTCTCTCGCTATCAAACACTTAAACAGGGTTTCAGCTGATGCCGGCAATCAACAGAAATTCCACCACACTCCTTGGTCTAGATTGATCTTCATAATCAAAATGTCAACCTCCAACTTCAGTCTTATCTCTCCTGAGGACGGCAAAGGAGACATGAGAGAATTTAGAAGAAAATGATCCTACTCGAAGGCCCTGTGAAGTGAAAGATACATTTTCCCAGTTTTAATCCCCGTGTTAATTGTTCATTTATCTCTTGTTAGATGGCAATAAAATGTCAAAAAGTCAATATTGTAACTCCACATCAAAATCCTTGTTGTTTCTCTTCCTGTAAAATGCTCACAAATGTTTGATGACTCATCCTGCTCTCAGGGTGTTTACTAATTTTGGATACGATGAAAATGCAGCGCCAGCTTCGGAATCTACTGTATGTATGGACTCACTCCTCAATCCCTGTCTGATTCATCAGTTTAATCTACATGCATTGGCGACAGTGGTGGTGAGAAGTTCCCCACAACAGAGAGCACGCTATCGTCATCGCTTTACATGTTGAGCCGCTAGAAACTGTCAAATCTGTTGAGGGGAGTGTAAAGCATCTTTAGCTTTTTAGGGACTTTACTAGAATCAAATTGCATTCCACCTGTCCATGGTGTACCCCTCCTTTTGTCCAATGTCAACTGGGATTTGCTCCAGCCCCCCGCTACCCTCAGGATAATCCCTATAGATGATGGATGGATGGAAATATCACTCTGACATCCATTTTCCTGGGACACTAAAGCTTTGTGTTAGCTAAGTTATTAAAAAGATATAAACACATAAGGAAAGTGAGACTATAGTAAATATGTGTTATACAGGATATTATCTCTTGCAGCTCAGTCTTTGAATTGTTTGACATCCAAGAAACGAAAAATGTGGTTACAATAAAAGTAAGATAAAAAATTTGAGCAGTGATTTAAAGATAGTGACTTGGCGAGCCTAATCCCGTCAGGCAGGGAGTTCAAGAGCCTCGGTGGCCCTGACAAAGAAAGCCCAGTCAACTTGAGTAGCCAGCCTTGACCTAGGGACAGCCAACAAGGACAGGCTTGCCAATCTCAGGTTGTGACTGGGATTGTAGGTGGGGGCCAGCCCATGTTGAGCTTTGTAAGTTATTAAAAGAATCTTAAAATAGCTGTCAAGACATTTCACATAGACCCATAAATGGCAACCTGGAGGGGAGGTCACGGCATATTTAAAGTCACCAAGGCCGAACCCCCCCAGTACCAATCCAGTTCATGACAATCCATACAATTGTTGTCAAGAAATTTCAGCCCGAACAAAAGCAACCCCAGTAAGTACGACTCCGAAACAGCAACATCATCTACCTTCATCTGCGACATGCCATGTTTGTTGACAACTTCACCAGCTCCATTATCTATTGAAACATTTGTCTCTGACTAAAGAGGAGGTGGAGAATGTTATTGAGCGACACAGTCAAAACACACAGTGATGTATTTAATTGAGTTGAAAGCGACGATAAGCAGCATGAACTGTTGTTGGCCTCAGTGTTGTCAGTGAGCTTCTTTCATGGTAAAATTATGCAGACGAGAGGGGGAGCAATAAATCTGATAACAAACACACACACACACACATACGCACACACACTTCGGGGTATGAACTCATGGGCGAGCAGAGAATTGTTGGAACAGATATCAGATTAGAGAAGCTTTTCTGATCTGTGGCATGAGAAGGCTGGGCTCATGTATCAACCAGCCATCTAAGCTGGTTAATCCTGATACAACCAGGGGCAAACACACACACCCACTCACACACACACACATAGAGACAGGAAGATGTAAAGGAGGGGCAGGTTGGAGAACAGTGGGGTACAATCTCCAAACAATTCCTCATCCCTTTTAGTCATGGCCTGGCTTTGGCTGCGAAGCGGAAACATCTTGGAGCCCTTGTTAACAGTGTCCCTGAACTCCACTAAAGGTCCACTTTGCTGTCTTTATACTTTATCGTAACACTTACAAAAGTGTTGTATTGTCCAGCGTCTGACAGCTTTGTCATTTGTCCCGTAATGTGTTTGACTGAGTTGTGTCTCCATCCTCTCCTCTTCTCTCCGAGCAGGACTGATGTCCAGATGGTGTGCCCCTCCATGTGCCGCCCACTTCAGCTCTCCCTGACTGTTTCATGGGCCACGAACCGACCCAAGCATCCACGGCCACTTGATTTAACCCTACCAGACACTGCACTCCTCACCCTCAACCCCCCGCCCCTGACCTTCACCCTCAGCCCCTCTGTTCCACTCAAGTATCAGTCCTAACCCTGCCTCAGCCCAAAATGGTGGCCCGCATTCCCGCTCTGGTCTTGGTCATGATGTGTCGGGGCGTGCTGCTCTCCGTCGGAGACCCGCCTCCTCTCCGCCGAGAGATCCGCATCGAGGGCGACCTGGTGCTCGGCGGCTTGTTCCCCGTGCACGAAAAAGGTGGCGGTATGGAGGAGTGTGGCCGCGTGAATGAGGACAGAGGGATTCAGAGATTGGAGGCCATGCTGTTCGCCATCGACAGAATCAATACGGACAACTTTTTGCTGCCTGGCATCTCCCTCGGTGTCCACATCCTGGACACTTGCTCCAGAGACACCTATGCACTGGAGCAGGTTAGTATAAACTCAAAAAGAGAGGATCCAAGAAAGTGTTTGATTTACTTTCCAAATCTTAAATTTACGCTGCCTGCCATCTACGTAAAATACTGTTTCCATCAGTGTGTAGAGTAGATTCTTATGTTGCTCTTATAACTTGTTTGGTCCGAACTTTTGACTTTTCAGTTTATTCTGAACCAAAATAATGTGAGAGGTGCCTCTGACCATGGTCCAGACCAATGGACCAGTTTAGTCCGATCAAAACAGGGGGTCTCGCTCGATCAAACTGAACCATGGTTCGGTATGAAAATACTTTTTGGGATAGCTTCAAACTTTCTGACCAAATGCAGGAATTTTAGACTGTCCTACACAATCGAAAAAGATAATAAATAATATAAAATAAATCTAAAAATAAATTGGCAGCAGCTTTCAGTCTTTGCCTCTGACGTTACAATGTTTGAATGGTGAGGATGTTCATTTTACTGTAATGATATTACCATGGCAACAGAATTAACAAAGATGAATGGTCTATTCCTTTTCTCCATTCAAACAAAAAGACTGAAAAGTTTGCAAATACACTTGCAGAATTGACAGCACGCTAAACGTCCAACCAATCAAAGTCAAGTATCGGTTGATGCCGCCCACGATGGTGATGATGATAGGACAAAGCTTTCACATGCACAAGATGCTGCTGATGCTGTTTAAAATTGGTCTTATTCAAATATATATGCCCAAGATATATCATTTGTATTTTACAACATTAAACCACTGATATAACTGTGTTATGTTATTTCAACAGTATAATTTGTGAGATCTTATTTTTGTTTTGTACTGTGTTCCGTTGTAGCTGCATTTACCAGCAAATGCTGATACGACTTCTCGAATGCAGCACATCTTACACAGAGTTGGTTTATTAGCTGTTTGTTCTCTCGCGCTGTCGGGCAACTTAAACTTCTCCTATAAATTTCATACCTAAAACTGCTGCTCTGCTGGAGTGGTGTCAGACATAAAAAACAAAACAAGTAATGTTTCCATTTGAAGTCAAGTGCAACTATAAGGTCTCATTAAAAGATAATGTTCAGGTGAAGTAAATGCATCTCGTAAATTCTTTTTATCCACTCTGGGAAAAAGGATCTTGCCTCAAATGATAACAGAAATAGAAATAGAAATTCGGGATTAGGGAAATGAGCCGGATACAAAGTAAAATAAAGAAGAAAAGAAAAGCACTTACCCCTCAGTGATTGTTATCTTCAGAAGATGATTGTATTTTTTTTCCCGAGCTATTTAGAGATGATGCATCCAGGGATCTTAGACAATGAGCTCTTTGACTGCGTAAACCCTGGATTCTTGACATAGGGTCCCTTAAATAGGTTGTATGTCTGTTGGCTGTTTGTACACAGCAGAAATATGTTATAATGTGCCTGAGTCTCACATTCAGACCCTGTACTGAAAGCATTTCAAGAGCCCCTTCAAAATATACAAGAAAAACTATCAATCAGTCGTGTGTACATGTGTACGTGGCAGATTTCTTACATAAAGAACATAAATCAGTGGCTGATTTGGAATAAATAGATTATACCATACGCTTCACCGTACACGTTGCAGGGGATTTGATTTATGTGCTTGTGTTATAGGCTCTGGAGTTTGTACGAGCCTCCCTCACCAAGGTGGATGACACCGAGTTCATCTGTCCCGACGGATCGTACGCTCTGCAGGACGACAGCCCACTCGCGATTGCCGGCGTCATAGGAGGATCCTTCAGCAGCGTCTCCATACAGGTAACACACACATACGGCTCGCACTGGGAGGAATGTTGCAAACGTATTTTAAGACTATGGCACTCAGTAGATCGCATAGCTCCGCCAAGGCCCGGCAATTCCCTTAATTGCTGCACCACATTGTACACACTCATAGATTTCAGTTCCCTAAATATGCCTGATATTTTTTTAGCAAGATCCATGAATTTTATTAAAATCTTGGATCTCCCCCCCCGATCCAGATCCGTGTATTGATGCTGACGAACAAACAAACAAACAAACAAATGCAGATGAAAACATGAGCTCCTGGAGGAAACCATCTATATTTACTTCCTTGGTTCTTGGGTTTCTTTTACCCGTCCTTGCACAAGTTGCATGATCCAGAGAGCAAAGGCTGACTTCCAGTGACATGGCAGTGCCAGTGTGTTGTCGTGTGTGTACTTGTTTCTTAGAAGTCTCACTGGTGTGTCCTGTGTGTTTCCCCAGCTCTTGTAGCACTTGTGACAGAGCTCTATAATTTGCATAGTTTAGCATAAAACCTCCTTCTCCCTTTACTCCTCTGTGTCTGCACAAAAGCCTCCTCCTATCAGTCCTTAAATCCCTAATCTCAGCGACTGTCTTCTCTTCCTCATGCTCTCTTCTTCTTCTTCTCTCTCTCTCCCATCCTCTGTATTTATTTCCTTCTGTTACAGTCCCTTAAATCTTTGCTCTCCTCCTTCTCATCACTGGCTACTTTTTCTTTTTTCCTCTCCTTTATATTCATTCTGGGGCGTCCCTCCCGGCTATTTGGTGAGAGCTCAGTGTATGCTGACCTCAGCCCCCTTCTTCTCATCCTCCTCCTCCTCCTTCCTGGGGCAGCCATTGTTAACACATCTGCTCTGTTTCTTGTCCTTCATCAAACATAATTATCCTTTGTTTCCCCCGCAGCTCATTCTTGTTGCCCTTTGTTGCCGTTGCTGTTGTTTTTACCTGTCTTTTCTGAGGGCATCGCTGTTTACGGGACCAGAACTGTGCTCTGCTGTCTTATCTCCAGCCAGTGAAGCTAATCCAGCTACACCTTCATGCTCACTCTACTTGGCCGGTCTGTCTTTTGCCTCTAAATGAAGTCACAGGGAATTATTTAATGTTTAATCATGCACAACTAAACTCCATTGTCTCGAGGCCATTTACATAGCAGGCAGTGTTCCCCCCTTACGTCCGCACACGTGTGTGTGTGTCTCTCTCTGTGTGTCTGCATGCGTGCGTGTGTGTGTGACTTGCATTCCAAGCAGAAAACACACACCATCCCTCCACTGCACCAATTTCTTCCTCCTTCCCTTTAATTTTTCTCTTTACTCGTCTCTCATATTCAGCCCATTCCTACAGTGCGTCTGCCTTCGCTCTCTCAGCAGCTTTCACTGACAAACTAAACTGTCTGTGTCCCTGTAGACAGGCCCCGTAACTAGCTGTGGTCATTGTTCAGTGGAAGGTGATGGAGCAATGCGGTGGAATTCTGCAGCGTGACCTTCCCCGACATTTAAGTCAACTGCCACCTAAAAACCATAAAACTCTAAGCAGCCGCCTGTATGTGTGTGTGTGTGTGTGTGTGTGTGTGTGTGTGTGACAACCTGGCCTCATGCACATCAGTATATGTATGCGAGTGTGTTTTCTAATCTTCTACATTATTAGTCTAATGAGATTCCGACATGTTGTCAAAACAGCTCATCAACTGAGCTGCGAATGAAATATAGAGAAGCCCAGAGTGATGCGCTCTAAAAGGATTAAACTGAGGCAAGAACTGAATGGCTGTGTACTTTATGTTGTGTATTTGCGCGTGCATGTTTGATTGTGTATGTTTACATGTCTGTGTGCGCATGAGTATGTGTAGCAATTAGATTTCTACTGTTTGTGTAGGCGTCTGTGACTAAAATTGTAATGAAGCAAATACGAACAAACCCCAATCAACTGTAAAAGGGAATATTATATGGACATCAGTAGATCCCAGATGATGTCCATCACTAATGCATGAGTCAGTGTGTGTGAGTCTCTGTGTGTGTGTGTGTGTGTGTGTGTGTGTGTGTGTGTGTGTGTGTGTGTGTGTGTGTGTGTGCATCTGTGCGCGTGTTATCTATTCCTACACTTGCTGAATTGTCTTTTATCTTTAAATAAGCACATTATCTATGAAGGAATTTCTATCAGCAACAACCTTATAAATATCTTCAAATTTTTCCTTTGATGAAAAAAGTACATTGAATAAAGGACCATTTCAATAATTTGATGGTTCTTATATATTTATTGTTTTTGTCAATATGCAAAAAATTTTGATCTTACTTTGATAACTTACTGAAAAACTTGATACACATGAAGATTTGAAAGTAAAACACCCAAGACAAAAAACACGACCATACTTACCTCTGCCACAGTTTTTGTCTGTGTTTGTTTGTTTTTCTATTATTAAATAGCACGATTACAAAAAACTACTGGATGTTTTATCATGAAACTTAGTGAGAGGAGGCGGTATTCATCAGGGAAGACACCAAAAAAGAATGTGTTGCCAATCTAGATCAGGGGGCAGAATCAGGAATTATTTTTCACTTTCTTTAACATCGCGAGATTGAGATTGTCATTGATTCCTCAGAGAATAATTCCTGGATCCTGATGAAAAGAATCCGACATGTTTAGGGGGAATGATTTGTGTGAATTTTGCCGCAGATCCAACTAACAATCCAGATCCATTGAATTAAAATATGGTTTCAGAAGGGGACTGTTTGGCCTTGGGGGAGATAAAGATTCTACTGAGTCCCAACATGTTTAGTCTCGTCCACATTATTCCTCATTAATGTCACTTCTCCATCTCTTCCCCCAGGTTGCCAATCTTCTCAGGCTCTTCCAGATCCCGCAGATAAGCTACGCGTCGACGAGCGCCAAACTCAGCGATAAAAGCCGCTATGATTACTTCGCCCGCACCGTGCCCCCTGACTTCTATCAGGCCAAGGCCATGGCTGAGATCCTGCGGTTCTTCAACTGGACATACGTGTCCACCGTGGCGTCGGAGGGTGATTACGGTGAAACCGGTATAGAGGCCTTCGAGCAAGAGGCCCGCATGAGGAACATCTGTATCGCCACTTCGGAGAAGGTAAAGGGCATATTCAATAGAATAGTATTTTCTGTGGTTCGATCTGCATGAATATGAAACACCACTGCTCAAAGCTAAAAAGCAGAACTTTTTAATCTGGAGTGTCACACTGATTTATGGCCGGAAGCTGCACCAGTAACAATGAACAGGGCGCTAAAATTGCGATTTTTCGTCATGTCTTATCTTGTCTTACACAAAATGGGGTTTATATTACACTGGTGTTATCAGTTGTGAACCAGAAAATGAAAGCTTATCTCCAAGAACTAATTCCGGATGCTTTCACAGTCCCATTTTTCATCTCATTTGCTATGAAGGTGAATGTTAGTATGAGGCCGCAGTATGGAATGCATTCTGCTTTCTTCCTTTTTAATCATACTTATAAACAGTTGAAAATATGGATCTTTAGCTTATTTGCGGGTAGGAGTAGCATTTTCAGTCCATGCTTTTCCCTCTGTCTTTCTGTCCAGGTGGGGCGTTCAAACGCTAAGAAGTCCTATGAAGCTGTGATCCGTCAGCTCCTCCAGAAGCCCAATGCCCGAGTGGCCGTTCTCTTCCTGCGCAGCGACGATGCCAGAGAGCTGCTGGCAGCTGCTGCCAGGCTGAACACCTCCTTCATCTGGGTGGCCAGCGATGGCTGGGGTGCGCAGGAAAGCATTGTCAAGGGAAACGAGGTCACCGCCGAAGGAGCCATCACACTTGAGCTGTCAGCCAATCCCGTGCCAGAATTCAACCGCTACTTCCTCAGCTTGGACCCGGTCAAGAACCACCGTAATCCCTGGTACAGGGAATACTGGGAGCAGCGGTTCCAGTGCTCTTTAGGTGGCGGAGGAGCAGGAGTAGGTGGAGATGTTGGACTCGGGGAGACGCATCTTCTTCCCCCGTGTGACAAGGATTTGACCATGGACAAGAATAACTTTGAACCCGAGTCAAAGATCATGTTTGTGGTGAACGCGGTGTACGCTATGGCTCTTGCCCTTCACAACATGCAGAGGAGTCTGTGCTTCAACACCACCAAGCTGTGCGACAGCATGAAGGCCTTGGACGGGCGAAGACTCTACAGGGAATTCATCCTTAACGTCAGCTTCGCAGGTAAGACGGCTTGAGCATTGTGAGGAGAGTGAGGAGTCCGAGATAAGGCGGTTGAGGGGGATGAAGAGTGAAACTTAGTGAATGATGAAGAAGAAAGTGTGGAGGAAAGGGGGGGGGGGGGTGGGCAAGAAAAAGACAGGGATGTGAGAGCTGTGCCTAGTTAACAGTCCTCTCATGAACAACACAGGGATGTTGTCCTTCTCCTCAGCCAAAGCAGAACATAAGAAGTGAGACAAATCCGCTTAATTGCTGCGTATTGTCGGAGGCGGCCCGCCATTGACACCTATTACCCATGCGTAATTGATACGACACTACAAAGTTGCTTTGAGGAAAGAGAGCTCCGGTTAATCCGTCAGCCATATTCTTCTCTCTTGCACTAATGAGATTGTGTGCGTTATAATAGCTCCTATAGCATGGTGCCTGTCTGTCAGCCCCTGTAGAATTGGGAGAGAGGAGACAGAGGATTGGCTTGACTGACAGATGGCGTACAAAGGGAGCGTTATAAATAAACTGCCGTGTCTCGAGGACTGACAGGTTTAGAGGTGCTTATTCCTCCACCAACCGTGACCAGGAGCAGACATCAAAAACAGCCAGACACACCGCACTAACACAGCAGCTTTGCCACGGGACGCAGGGGAGAGGGAGACGGAGACGAAAGAGCACGAGGACGAGAGAGTGGCATCACGTATGGAGGGAGGATGGAAGGTAACAGATAAGACTGACAGGCAGAAAGGAAGAGTTTGGGTTTTAGGTAAAAAAAAATAAAGGAGGAAGACAGAAGAAGAGATGGGGAGGGAGGGAAGGGGGAGGGAGGGAGAACTGAGGCAATGCCGGAGTGGGACAGCGTGCGTCAGCAGAAGAAGAGGATTCTCTTTGAAACTCCCCATCTTCATTTCTGCTACAAATCAAAGGACGTGGAGCATTTCTGTCTGAGAGGAGGCCGACATAGAGAAGGAAAGAGAGAGGAAGAGGGTGGAGAGGGAGAAAGACGGAGTGAGAGGGTAGAGTCGAGGCGATTGCCGTCTGTAACCGCTCCCTTATACAGAGGGATAGAATAGATATGCAGATTAACACACGTGAGAAGTTTTGAAAGTTTAAAAATGTTGCGGAGTGGTGAGAGGAGAGGAGAGGAGAGGAGAGGAGAGGAGAGGAGAGGAGAGGAGAGGAGAGATGTGAATCCCATCGACGAATCTTCATGTCTGATCATCCTCCTCCCTTTTTACATCCCCCTCCCACTCTCCCTCCCTTCCTCTCACTACTGATGTACGTCCATGAGGGGCAAGTCTTTATTCTGCAGAAGCGAAAGAGTAACTAAGGATCTCCGGTACAGCTCAGCGTTGGTGACGACGGTGACAGCATGGCAAACTGCTGTATCTGTAAAATAAAAAAGACACACATCCAAAGAATGGGTCTCGATGAGGGGATGTTGGAGGTGGCGGTTCGGTTAAACACAGAACTGTTGCTGCGTTTGTTTCTTTTTCACGTTTTTTTTCGGTTACGGCCCTGCCTGACTCACTCTCACTGCCGCACATACTGTATACATCTTTAGATGGAAGCAGCCGAGGTGAGCTGAGGTTGAACGTGGGGTATAAATACTGCAGCATCACCGCATCTCCGCAGTGCTCTCAGTCTGAACTGTTGCTGACGGAAAAACCAACACTCTCTATCTCACTCCTTTCCCTTCCCTTCCCTTACACACACACACACACACACACACACACACACACACACACACACACATGCATGTTCATTAGGAGACGCTGCACACTGCATCAAAGTTCGATGTCACGTCATGCTTCATGCATCCCAGTAAAAAACGCCCCCCCCTCCCCATCCCCTCCCTCTTCAACTTCACATTTCACGAGCTGCCTTCCACTGTGATCGGGCTGTTTTGTTATGTGACAGCGTATGTGGCGCACTGAGGCAGCATGTTGTGTGGTTGGGAGAGTGTTTTCATATGCCGCTCTCCTCATCCAGCCTCATCTCGCTAGTTGCTATGGTAATGAAGCCGACACTATTGCCCATTGTGGAAGTGATCTGGTAGATCATGGGAACTGCTCCCCGACAGACACGGGGGGCATATTTGTGCATTTTTATGAGGCCGGGCTACATACTTCGAACATAAAAACACACACTGGCGAACGCACGGGAGAGACATGCATGGACACGGCAAAACAGTCAGCGTTTTCTTTGAGTTTTTTTTCCACAAAGAGGCAGCTTGAAATGCTTTTTTAAAAAAAAAAATTTTATACCAGTATGAAATTGCAGACACCCCCAGCCCACACACTCCTCAAAGCCATCATTCAACTCCCACCCGCCCACCACCCCGATCTGCAGCAAACAGATCAGTATATACACACATGCACGCAGTCTTCTGTTCAAATAGTGGCGATAGATGTGATATCCCCCCCCCCCCTCCCCTATCTGTGCTTTGGTGTGTGTGTGTGTGTGTGTGTGTGTGTGTGTGTGTGTGTGTGTGTGATACGTCTGTGTTAGCAGAGGCGGTGTGCCTTCAGGGCCATATTGAGCAGAGAGCTCACTGCAACGTTTAGATGCTAGAGAACAACCTTCGCTCCTTCTCTCCCTCTTTTTCCCTCTCCGCACACCCCTCCTCCGTCTCTCCCGTCTCCGTCGCTCCCCGTCTTTCCGTCCCTCTTTTCTCTCACTCTTCATCTCTCTATCTTTCCATATCTCTCTCCCTTTTCTCTCTGTCACCCAGAAAAGTGTCCTACTCTCTCTACATTTAAAAAACAGCACATCCCACTCAGACTTCACAAGGTTTTCTCTCCTGCCTCCACCGCCTCTCTGTGCCGGATTTTTCCTCCACTCCACCACACTCATGCATCCATCCACCCTTCACCTTTTCTCTATTGATTCCACCATCTGAAAGGCTTTCCTCCATCCACCTATATCTCTGCTGCCGTCACATCGGTTTCTTGCTTTTCTCTTGTGCTATCTCCTTTCTTTTTTCCTCCCCTGTCACTTCCCTCTTTTCTCTGCCCTTATCTTGTCTCTTGGCTTGTCCTTCCCACCCAGCACCTCCCGGATTTTTGGCCTGCCGTTTCCCTCTTTTGTCTCCTCTGTCTCACCACCTCTCTTTCAGCCGAGCCTCATCTCTCTGCTGCTTCACTTTCCCTTCTATATGTTTTTACCACGCGTTGTAGACTTCCTCTATTCCCCAGCGGCCTGTTGCTCCATGGCCCAGGGAGCACCTCGGTCCCTGGAGAGCGAATCTGCAGAGAGAACAAATAAAGCTAATGTGATCTGTCTGTGTGTGCGTGTGTGTGTGTTTGTGACATGTGAGTGCATCTGTTATTTCGTATCTGTATATGCTCAGGGATGTGTGTACGTGTCCCTTCACACCCTCTCTCTGTGGGACACAGATGTGTAAGGTCATTAACCAATGAAGGATGAAAAGAGGGGCAAGAAATGTTGGTCACGCCATGAACGGTGCTGAGGAACTGTATCTATATATTTTACCTGAAACAAGTGTGTATTTATGCATCAGCCTTAATGCACTATTTACCTCGTCAAGCTTAAATGGGATTAAATTGAGGATTCAGGTGAATTGATGCTCAGAAATATAATTCTCTATTCCCTTGCCAAAAACTAATCAACAGCCAGCTTTTGGATTTTTAGCCACACAAAGAAAAGATCCCCCTCCCATAAGTCTCTCTCTCTCTCTCTCTCTCTCTCTCTCTCTCTCTCTCTCTCTCTCTCTCTCTCTCTCTCTCTCTCTCCCTGCTTTTAATACCCACAATCCCCCTTGGGCTTCGCTTTAGTCCGACATGGCCGAGAACATAATTAATTTCTCAGCTTCTGAATGAAAGCCTGTTTTCGCCATGCTTCTAATTAAGCTAGAATAAAAAGGCATTTCTCAAGTTAGCAGGAATACTGAATGTCTCCGAAAAAACGAAGGATCTGGTTTGGCTCCTTTATACTGCAGGTTCTCTCACCAAACTTTCTTTTAAACTGTTATTTGTTTTATATTCTGCGGCCCTGGATTTCAAAGCACTTAAATCTCTTAGTCTGTGTGAAGGACACTTTGTTTTGTTGAGCCTAAACATGCCAATATGTCAATTACCTAACTTGGTTTACATATGTACTGGCTGAAGTGGTAAATGGTCTGTAATTATATAACGCTTTTTCTAGTCCTGATAACCACTCAAAGCCATTTACACAGTTATATTTTCACCCATTCACACACACATTCATACAGTGCATCTATGTGCAGCACTTTCTCTATGAGAAGGGGCAACTTGGGGTTAAGTATCTTGAACTGCCAACCTTCTGGTTAGAGCACGACCACTCTAACCCTTGAGCCACAGCCGCCCTTAGTGCCTTAACTTTTGACTTCCCCTAAAAAAATCATCAAAATACTTTTCTCCCATCTCTTTGGTGTTGGCCAAATACCTGCAAAATGTTGACATTCCCATCAGCCTCAGTTGTAAAATTGCTAGGATAGACTCTTAGCCCTGTCGGTCAAAGACAGAATCCTCTGTCCTCACCAGACTTTTAAATACATCCCAGGAGAGTGCTGAGGAGAATGAGTGGCGTTCCTCAGTCAAGGACCCACAGGCCGCCGTCGTCACCTCTCTGCAGTCACATGAGGAGTCTCGGTGGCCTTCGCCAGCTCTAACTTGCAACCTCATACACTTTCCTGATAAGCTGCCCTGCCATGTCAGCGAGGTTGAGGCTGTTGGTTAAAGGAAGGAATCGCCAGTCCCCTCAGTCTATTGCTCCCTGAATGTGATCTGTTCAAGGGAAGTCAAGGACAATACGTTGCCCATAAACGGGTCTGTGGGCTGATGTCGTTATCTCTTTAGTCTGTATTACACGTAATTACCACATACAGCTAATTAGGCTTCAGCGCACATCTAAGGTCCTAATAAGATGCAGTTATGATAATTAGCTGGTGGCAAAGTGTTTCTGTGAGTGTGTATGGGTGTCGAAGAGGAGGCGGCCCAGCTTGTCTTATTGCTCTGTGTTATTAGCAGACTTTATTATCTGCCAACGTGCAGTATAATGGATTCAGATCTCTTCATATCTCGGAGATATTATCAGCACCGTCTTATTGAAATCATTTTCATTTAGCTGTCACCTAAACATTTAGCCCCAAATTCCAAAGAAGACTTGACACCTAGAATTTCCTGTAACAGAGCGAGAGAGAGAGAGAGAAGAAAGATAGACGGCTGTGTTGTCTCGGTGATTTATGGATTTCATAAACCATAACACCCTCCACTGTCACCTGACATGCTGAGCGTTCTCAACAATAGAACAGCTTTAGCCCTCCTCATTGTTGCATGGACACACACACAGAAACCGTTAACAGAGGGGTCAGAGCTCCGGTTCTGTCAACACAGTCCCCCACAGCACTCACGGTAATACCAGAACCATTAAAACTGTAAAGGAAACCTAACGGAGCTTCCACATGCACGCATGTGTTTGCGAGCACACTCTTATTCAGCCGAAATGTTTAATCGTAATCTGTGTCCCGATTCATTCCACTGATCCCAAGCTTTAGCCTGTGTTTGGAGAAGGAATTTAGCCCAGCGATTTCTTTCGGTTTATCCAATTATACAGAGATACGAGGAAGGCACAATGCAGTTGATGCGTCTGTGCACTGAAGACCAACAGCCTTGTTATACGTTGAAGAGTGATGCTTTATAAACCTAGCATATGCTGCACTATCCCCAGCCACATCATCTTTTGACAGGGGAGGCAGCGGCATACAACACACAGCCGTGTACAGCGTGTCAGCAGCTGAGAGTTGATTGCTCTGCTGTAAGGACAGACGTGGCACTGTAGCGGTGACATACACTTCGTCTACGTCCAAATCGCCAAGTGTCAGCACTGTCAGGTGTTAACGCCGCGAGCAACGCCTCAAACAGCACACCGCTTATTTTTAGCTGTTTTTAACCAAGTCCATAGATGCTTTTTGTCCTTGAGTTTTTTTTTAGTTGTTGCTTTTTTTTTTACGGTTTCAGCATCCTGCCAATTTTACAATCTCTTCTGTTCCCACATCCTCAGGGTAGATGGTAATCCTTTCATAACAACTTGTATACAAACCAATTTGGCAGTTTCAGCAGTGTACCTCCCTCACATAAGAGACCCAGAGGCTAATTCCATCAATGTGTGGGTAGCTATAGCGCTGCCCAGGGATTCAGTCCTCTGCCTTCATGCCTATGACTTTATGGGCAGTTTGTTAATGATGCATTTGGTAATAAACTTTGTCTGATCAGAATTTAGAAAGAGTTTTCATTCCTATGTGACCTTAGGGAAAGCATGGGAGGACATTGATACACGCAGACATCACCAAGCAGACCAGGCATTTATAGCCTCTTAGCCAATACATTTGTACCTGGCTGGTCTTCAGTAATGAAAACACTATTGTAATGTCCTTCCCTGTCTGTTCTGGACTGCTAAGGCTTAACTGACCATGGCTTATTGTCTCTGTCCTCACTGCTGCTTTTAAGAGGCATCAGTGAGAAATCAATGGGATGATTGTTTGCGATTGTTTAGCTTTAATCTCCTTTTCCCACTCGTCTTATCTCTTTCATTTCCTTTCTTTGTCTCCTCTCATCCCCCCCCCCCCCGCCAGCCCCTTTCTCTCCGCCGGGCAGCGAGACAGCGGTGAAGTTTGATTCCCAGGGGGACGGCTTGGGCCGATACAACATCTTCAGCTACCAGCGCTCCGGCGAGCGTTATAGTTACATGCCAGTGGGCGAATGGGCAGAGACTCTGACACTGAGCGGTGATCTAATCCACTGGCCGAGAGAAGTGGTGCCCACCTCGCAGTGCAGCGACCCCTGCGAACGTAATGAGATGAAGAAAATGCAGGCAGGTAGGGGACTGAATCTCAATGATGTTCTTTTTTTTTTTGTCATAGCAACGTACCCTATCAAGCATCTATGCCTTTTGAACAATCTCAAGCTGCCACACTCTGCGGTTCGTATCCCTGTTTCCCAGGTGAGTACTGCTGCTGGATCTGCACGGCCTGTGAGCCTCATGAATACCTGGCTGATGAGTTCACCTGCTCGCCCTGCGCTCCCGGCCAGTGGCCCACTGACGATCTGACATCCTGTTACGACCTTCCTGAGGACTACATAATGTGGGAAGATGCCTGGGCCATTGGTCCAATTACTATTGCTTGTGTAGGGTGAGTGATAAAGAGCTGTCGGCAAGATGTCAGTTTGACTGGTCCTGAGAGGTGTGTGTACGTGTTTGCGTTAAGGGAAGATTTGGATATCAAACCTAACAGAAAGACTCTCCATACACATTTTAGGGGTGTGAAGAATTATATTTTCTGGTCTTTCCAAACCACAAGACAAAAGGTTTAAAGAATGAAGTAAACTGTGATTAATTGTTCAAACAGAAGCTGCATGTGTGGTTAATTAGTTTAAGTAATGGTTTGTTATTGGAAGTAGCAATACATTCAAGGACGACAATCAAAAATCCTGTTTCAACTAGCACATGTGCAGTTTTTCCTCACTGGAAGCTGGTCCTGGATGCTATTAGAGTTTGAGCCAATGTTTAAAGTCAAAATTAAATAGGAGGCGGGACAGGAGAATGTGTTAAGAATTTGTATTTTCTAAACTTTTTTTGTGCTTTTTCAAAGAACTATTTTCCAAATATAGTCAATGATGTATGGCTTTGCTCAAAGTTATAAAGTTAACAGTAAGCAAGACTTAAACGTGCATCTTCTGTCCCCAGGTTCATGTGCACCGGCATGGTGTTCTGGGTGTTTGTCCGACACAACAACACGCCACTGGTGAAAGCTTCAGGCAGGGAGCTGTGTTACATCCTCCTCTCGGGAGTCTTCTTGTCGTACGCCATGACTTTCCTCTTCTTAGCCAAACCATCTCCCGCCATCTGTGCCCTGCGTCGCCTCGGCCTGGGCACATCGTTTGCTGTCTGCTACTCAGCCCTCCTCACCAAAACCAACAGGATTGCCAGGATTTTCAGTGGTGTCAAAGACGGAGCGGGCGCAGTGAGGCCACGCTTCATCAGCCCGTCGTCTCAGGTGAGCGATTGCCGCATCATTATGCATCAATCTGCATCAGCCAAATGGATGGATTGACAGACAGGGGATCCTGATGACTTTAGCTTTTCTCTCCTCTCATCTTTTTCAGGTGTTCATCTGTCTGAGTCTCATCTCCGTCCAGTTGGTGATGGTGTCAGTGTGGTTGCTGCTGGAGGTTCCCGGGACACGGCGCTTCACTTTGCCCGAGCGACGGCAAACTGTCATCCTCAAGTGTAATGTTCGTGACTCCAGTATGCTGCTGTCACTGGGATATGATGTGCTCCTGGTCATCCTGTGTACTGTGTAAGTGTGTCACAGCTGCTTCGACCACTTGTTTTGGGGCCATGCGACTTTGTGCCAAATTCCCATGCATTCAACGATTGTGCTTGGCTCTTGGTTTTAAGAAAGCTACAAACATAATTTTAATTTTTCCATAGCAAGACTAATTTTAGTAGATTAGGTATTAATTGTGTTTTTTTTCCTGAAGGTGTCTAATCAAAAAACATGATTCTCTCTCTGCAGGTATGCCTTCAAGACCAGGAAGTGCCCAGAGAACTTCAATGAGGCCAAGTTTATTGGGTTCACCATGTACACCACCTGTATCATTTGGCTGGCCTTTCTTCCCATCTTTTATGTTACATCAAGCGACTACAGGGTATCTTGAACAAACACACACACACACACACACACACACACAAGGAAAACACACTTGTTTCTGTGTGCTACAGTGATGAAAAGATAGAAACCACTCTCATTTCTGTAGATTCAACATGAAGCTACTTGTAGTAGCTGATTAACTTGAAACTAGAGGTAATAAAGCTCACTAATACAACAAAAGAGAGTAATGACCCACAGCACATGATCATAGAGCCTCGGAACGTAGATGGACTGGCATCAAGAGCTTTGCCTTGCAGCTTAGTTCCCTCTTCACCACAACAGTCCAGTACAACATTTCTGCTGATGCTGCAACAACCCTATGGCCAAGGGCTCTGGCTGCTGCTGGGTTTACTGGGCAGGCCCAACTGGGGGGTGACCCAGGGGTATGCCTCAGGACCCCCTCAGGAGGAGCTGGAAAGCGTGGCTGGGAAAAGCGATGTCTGGAACACTCAGCTTAGAGACTTGATCTCGGAAAAGTGGAAGGAAATGGATGGATGGATGGATGTTGATTAGAAAATCTATTATCTAGGATATTATAATAGGCCTGAGATTGGGATCAATCTTCTCCACTTTTCACAAGAAAACATAAATGTACTGCATGTCAAATTTCTACATTATTACTGACATTCTGGGTGGAGTTGCTATAATCTGACTGTGTGGGCAGTTTTTTGTCTCGTCAACGCTGATTATTACCAGCACACAGGTCACAGGATAGACTGCGCACAGGTGAGGAGGAGACTGAGAACTATTTCTAATCCTGCTGGCAAATGTCAGTGCTGGGACGACAAAAAGACAGGCTGTCAAAGTGCTGACACATGTTCAGCTTTAACAGGGAAGAGGGAGCGAGCGTTCACCCGATCCATACAAATCTTAAGTTATACACACATACCTGAAGCGCACGCTTCCACAAACACACACACACAAACAGAAGCAGTGTATCAAAGGGCGTTAGAGAAGAGTGCTGATGCCAGGGCTGCTCATTTGATCCCCCAACATCCCCCCCCCCCCCCCCCCCCCCCCCTCACACACACACACCAACCCTTCTCCCCCTCTCCCCCACTCTCTCCCTCTCCATCTCTCTATAACTAAGCATTTCTTTGGCCTTGTAATCTGACTTTAAGATTAGTCAGGTAGAGGCATAACATCACCAGCATGGACAACCACGCACACACACACACACACACACACACACACACACACACACACACACACACACACACACACACACACACACGCACACACATGCACACACACACATATAAACAGAGGAGATGCCGTACCGTCGATTACTAATATGTGTCTCTGTACAGTACCGTGATTTACCGTGAGTTGCTGTTACACCTCTGTAATCATCTGTGATAATTATACTGCAGCCACACAAAGTTACACACAGTAATGATTTACGGCAACTTGTAAGGGACATTCAGGCTGCGTGTTTCTTTTGACTGTAGAGGACAAAGTTCTCCTAAGAGAGACAATAAAGACTGATCCTAACCCAAGGATTGGGAACGCGCAAGTTTGTGTTTAGCATTGATCTTGTACAATAAATCCGTTTGATATACCGCTGCGTTTCTGTTGGCCCGGGTCTCGTATTGATCTCAGCTGTAATTGTTATCCTCTGGACTGTTGCAAAGGAACAGTCTAACAATACAGATTTACACTCTTGTTGGCTCTGTCTGCACAGAGATCGGTTGATTACTTTCGGCATTTTTATGCTCAGTATTTAGTCGATCAAAGTGGCTTCGATTTATCGTTGCTTTATTCTCTGCGAGGCACTTTGTAATACTCTTTCAAAAAGTGACTTCGAAGAATGTTCATTATTATAGATTATTATCATCAGATTAGCTCTTAACAGCAATTACTTTGTTCTACATTAGCATATGATTTATCCATCAAAGTCTGACAACTAATTACTGTGTCCCCCGTGTCCCCGTCTTTCCTCCGCAGGTCCAGACCACCACGATGTGTATCTCCGTCAGCCTGAGTGGCTTTGTGGTCCTGGGCTGTATGTTCGCACCGAAGGTCCATATCATCATGTTCCAGCCCCAGAAGAATGTGACCAGCCACAGGCTTAACCTCAATCGCTTCAGTGTCAGCGGTGCTGCCACCACGTACGCATCTCACGGTAAGTTACATGCGGTTACCTCATTTTTAAAGAGACAGGGTTTTTACAGCAGCACTCTCTTTGCTGTCTGTTGTATTATGCGTCTGTCGAATGAGCTGGATTCAACATTCAATATCCAGCACAGCACACGGCCCCGTGTTCCTCTACAGGGAATACAAAGCCTTGAATTTTAAACTATGTAGCAGTTTCTCAATTTTTTTGTATTTTCTTCTATTGGAACAAAATACAAAAGAATACAAACACATGTAAGAGGTTTGATACCACTGTGACCAGATCTAATTATTTACAATAATACAAATATTAATATTATAATTGTACTAATTCGTCATTAGGAACATATATGAAAACATTTAAAAGCACTTAAATTAGTGATTTAGTAAGCATGACAATAATAAAATGAACATAAATGATATTAACTATAATCTCTGAACCCAGATTGTGCTTGTAACACAGTCTGTGCCCATTAATCATTCTTAGGGTCATTAGATTTTTATATCCTCCAGTGATGGGAGACATTATGTTTCCAGGTTATCTGTCTGTATCTCAAACTTGCCTCCAGGGTATTTCATTAAACCTGGCTCAAACATTCGCTTGGACTCACGGATGACCTGATTATTAATTGGTGATCAAAGGTCAAAGGTCACTGTGACCTTTACACAATCCTTTTCTGTCAACTTTTAAGTGCGTTATCTATAGAACGCCTCAAAAGAAGCTGTTCACATTTGGCACAAATGTTCACTTAGACTCATACGGGTCTGTAAAAAAGACTGGAACTGCACTCGTTGGCGGTGGCATACAACAGCAGGGCGGTCACTTTTGGGTAATTTTCGAACTAGATTTCAGATCATGCTTTGTATACCGTGGCTTTTCATGTAATGGTAGTATGTGTTAAAGGTAATATCCTCTCCCTGCTAATCCTTGACTAATTTCATGACTAATTCTAGGAACAAATTTAAGTCTAAGAAATGCTTTTTTGCTGTTCCCCTGTGTAAGACTCTTCACTTCCTTGTCTTCGCAGCTTCTGTCAGTGCCCACTTCGTCCCAACCGTGTGCAACGGGAGAGAAATCGTCGACTCCACCACTTCCTCCCTGTGACCACGTACAGTCCACTCTCCGAATCTGCCCCTGCGACTGTTAGCCAATCCACGATCATCGTCCCCTCCAACCTTTCTTCCCCCACCTCTCACACACACACACACTCTACACACTGCATACACAAAAACACGCATATGTGCACACACACACACACACACACACAAACAAACAACCTTCCTTGTGGACTAGAACTGTATTGTTTCACAAATGTAGAAAGTGTGTAAGTATAATTAAATTATTTTCTAGGGATGTACATACATGGAATCGACATTGTTGTAAGTAGAGAAACAAAAGAACAAAAAAAGTTTTTAGGAGGAAATTTTTGGAGCCTTTGTTTTTGATAGCTTTGTTATGATGCTGTGTAAATAGACATGCACTTCATCATGGTAGGAGGGGGTGTGTCCCTCGGTCTGGACGCACATCTGTGGCTCTGCTTGCCTCACCTGCAATACCCCACTGACTTTTTATTCTCATGCTTTTTTGTAGGTCTCATTGTAATAATTCGTATGCATTTCTATTGTGTATCTTTACATTTGTATATTATACTACTGATGGTTCGAACAGCACAATGTTGACAGTCCTGTAACCCTAGAATGAATGTGCACACAAGCTGAACTGGATAGAGAATAACGCCTGCAACGGACATGTACAAAAAAAAAAATACATCCAACCCCTCGACGTACTGTTCCAGAACCCGATTTTTAGTTTGAGAATTTGCCTTTTTCACATCTCGATATATATACGATTTCCATCCTAGATCTGTGTAAAGAACTCATTGTGGATGTTTTTGCAGGAAAGTAGGTTTGGCTTTTTGATACAAATGTCATTTTTTTTCTATTTCTGATCATGGAATCCCTTTATCTAAATGGCCATAGTTCCAGACATGTGTTCACCAAAGCAACGCCATGTGTGTTTCGGTAATGGATCACTAATAATAACTAATAGCTGGGATGAAAAGTACATCGTTCCTTTTAGCCTCAAAGCTTTCAAGACTGCGCCGCGATCGCTCTGTCATCCAAAACAAACGGGCGTCCCCCTCTCAGTAATTATGATTTTGAAATCAAGTGAGTCAAACAGTAATGGAAGGAAAAAGTGGCTGCTTTGCTGAACACATGTCGACTTTTTCCAACTACAGGGGAGTGGTAGCTTCTGTTTTTTGTGCCCCACAGATATGGTGATGTTTTGAATATGGCTATGTGCCTTAATGTATCTTGATAGCGCTCCAGGCAGAGGTTGTAAGACATTAGTTTTACATTACCAGCTGCAAATCCTGAGTTTGGCAAATGTAAAAGTGACCTCAGTATTAGAGAACATGTGTCAGGGCAACGCTGCGCCAGTTAGTTTTATTCCCTATATCTCAAGCCATTGATTGTTTACCTGAAGTGTTAAAACGGTGACTTCGGTTCAAATGACTTTCTCCGCCCAACCTTCTTTCTCCAGCGTGAGATATAAAAAAAAGGAAAGAAAACAGACCCCACCATCACAGCGACTTTACGTTTTTACAGCTTAGCGGCGCCAACAAAAGAAGGAAGGGGGAAGAGAAGCTCATACACCATTAAGATGAAGTCACTGACTCGTCGACGTACTGAAGTGTGCAGTTTACATGCCTGTGTTAAATGTGTTGACGTTGAGAGGCACAGCGGAGCAGCTGGCCTCGGCGGTCCCAGAGAGCCTCGCAGGAGGAAGCAGAGCACACAGTGTCAGCTGCCGGCACATCCCAGCTAACGAAAGGATGCTAGAGCAGAACTCATATGCATAACATACTAACACTTATCAAAACACCTTCACCAATCAAACTCTGTGTTTGTGGCTGGAAATGTGACAGACTCTCTTATGAGGGGGGGGGGGGGGAATGACAAACGCACACACGAATAAAGTTGTTCAAAGAAAATCTAAATAGCTTAAATTAGGGAACTAATTTAGTTTTACAGCATATTTAATTTTACGGTTTGGCCTCACGCAGGAATTTATTGCATCTAGGGTGGTAGTAAATTATTGTTAAGCTGATCTTAAATGATGACATACTATAATATGCTGTCTAAAATAAAGTGTGACTGTTATACTTGATATTTCTAACAAAAAAAACGTGATCAGAATCACTTATTTGCTTCCCAAGACGAGTACTTTTTAAAAATTCATCTTCAAATTCATGCAATAGGCAGAAGAAGAACTGTTGAACATTCAGTTCTTGACCCATCTACACCTTTGCACAGCCGGACTCCCAACAACACCCTGTGATTATCGCACTGAATGATTGATTTTAAGAATTTGAGCGGATGCACCAAGACGAGTCGACCTACATCGGGGCTTGTGCGTTAGGTGCAGAGAGCAGGGAGATAGAGAGAGCGATGTGGCAGAGCTGCTGCTGCTGCTGCTGCTGCTGCTGCTGGATTATGCAAAGCACTCCCACAGCCCAGAAGTCACAGCGCTTCTATGGAAGCTCAAAGCATCTCAGAGATTCAGCCTTTGTTAGCAGAAAGCTCAGCCATTCACTCAGTGGTCCTGCTCCCACAAGATACACCCCGCATGGCAGGTTGCTACGGACAACCACCGCCACATCCGCTGCTGGAATGTGTATTTGTCTGCATGGATGGGAGGAGGGGTGAGGAGAGGGCGGAAAAAAAAGAAGCGGAATATAAAGCGGAGAACCGGGGTGCTGGTTCTGATTCAAATTGGCAGTGACTGATGAGATTTGGCTCCGTTCGGCCCAGTACTCTACTCCCAGCTTTTAATGGCCACACAAATAGAGCACTTAACCCCGATTCTCTCCTCGCTCAGTCCAGGGACTAGTCTCGGACAACAGTCTCACACTCTCCCTCTGACCCTCGCCTTCTCAGTCCGTCTCAACCCTTTAACCTTTCCCCCCCGCCATCTTTGTCCGCCTCATCTCCCCTCTGTGTGTGAAACTTGCTGCCGAGTCGCTCTCAGCCAGGACCACCTAAGCCGTGCCAACAGATTGGTAGCCCACACTCACACTGAAGCGCTTAGATCTGCGAGCCCACTCCAGCACATGCCAGCGAGGTGGCCTTGAGGAGGGTGGAAAAAGGGATAGAGGGAAAGAGGCTGCAAAAAATCTGCAAAGGAAAATAAATATATCACCTTTCTCACTGCAATTACACCATCATATCATGCACCCACTAACTCTATCTGCAGGCTTCCTTAATTGGATTTACTCATGAATCTCCCTTTCAAACAGCGAAACATCGACTGCGGACATTGTCCCTCTATTCACCCGCTGCCAACTGCCATGTGCTCTACAAAGGTCTCTGTGCTGTAGCCCCCCCCGCTATATAACAGAATGTGTCCTTGGCCTCTGAGGCCTCGAAATGAGACAAGACCTCTGCGGCGAAACGGAGCCGGGGTCGAGCTGAACTCTGGAACTGGCGAGACACAAAGCAATAGTTCCGTGTTTTACGATTACGTGCAATAACGAGGCTGTGATGACATCATAATAAATAACAACAAGCAAACAGCGTGTGGTGTTGTCTGCTCGTCCTTCTGTCTCGGATCTGTCCCGCTGCTCTTTGAGCTCAGCGTGTGTGTCAATAACTTGCAGCTAAAAATCTGAATGTTAAATGCACATACAGATGGACTTGTCTCCTCAGCAACATTGTCAGGCCGTCACTACCACTTTCACACACACACACACACACACACAGGCTCTATTCATAGTGCGTGTTGGCAAATGTTAAAAGTCTCTAACACTCTTGCCTAATCTGTTCCCTGAGTGATGGCACTCCAATTAAACCATTTGGTGGAGTGCTCCCTGCCGTAAGACAATGCACTCCAGTGTGTAGGCCCAGTCTCTCGAAGAAAGAGAGACTGAAAGAAAGAAAGAAAGAAAAAGACAAAGAGGGAAAGAAAAGAGAAAGGCAGCTAAAGATAGGACAGCGTCTGTCACTGGTTTTCCGTCCTGTGCTGCCTTGAGAGTGGATTAATGTGGAGACTAAAGGGCATTACAAGTTGTTAAAAAGGATTCCACGCTGCATCATAATGTCTTTACTTATTACTTTTGCAGAGCTGGAGGTTGCCTCTTGTCTTGTAGCCTGTTATTGATCGCCCTCTGGTGGTGAGAGAACAAACTTAATACCCTTTTTTTAAATCCATCTATCCAACCATTATATATACTGCTTATCCTTCGAGGGCCGCAGGGTGAGGCTGACATTGGGTGAGAGGAAGGGGTCCTGTCCGTCACAGGGCTGACACATAGAGACAGTCTGTGTTGCACAGGCAGGAAACTTCGTCCCCATTAAGTATGGGCAGCACCTGGCTGCATGCTTAACAGATCAGCTGCAGGTTAGTTTGCACATTCTCCTATTCTTAATTGCTCCTTGCAAGACAGGGGGGAAATAAAGGGTGGAAGAAATCAAACTAGACAATAGTTTATTAGGGATTAAACAATGCAAGAGGTTGCATTTCTCTGTTGTCCACTGCCCTCTACAGGAGAGCACGGGAAGTGAGGTGGAAAAGATCAGGGAGGCTTTAAACGTCTCAAAATAAATTATATAAATATAAAGAATGTAAAGAATGTGTCTTTGTGAATTGGAAAAAAATACCAACAAAAAATAGTCCCAGTATCTTTAAGATAAGATAAAACACCATGAGGAGTAAAAGGAAATGTATATATAATATATAGTATATTTATAGTATAATATATACAATGTGGACTGAATATACACAGTGTAACAGGATAAATTAATGTTTTGATTGAAGGAAATTTGTTAGAAGTTTGGTTTTCCCCCAAATCTATTTCTTCAAGACATCATGAAAATATTTAAAAGCTTTGACGTGAAGAGACAACCTGAAATTGAATGCACTCTAGCAACCCTCGGAGGATTAGAGTTATAGATAATGGATGGATGTGCATCATCAAACTAATATTAATGTGCTTTTTTAACCATAATCATGTGTTTGCTTTGAACAACTCTTGTTCACACTATGAACAGTCTGAGGTCATTTCAAATACAAGAAACCAATAACCGTGCCTCTAAGCCAGAGCTGCTGGAGTCACCACTGTTCTGATCACTTTGCATTTAAAACATGGTGTTAAACTAAAAGGCTGTGACCTCGGCTTGTAGGACATCATGTCAGTGACACAATATCACAGCTATCATATCAAGGCAGGTCACACCTCCACAGTTTGATGAAATACTTTTGCAAACAAAGTGACCGCAGCCTTTGAAGGATTGAATGATTTCAGTGCTTGCAAATGTTCACAAGGAAATACATGTGGTCAAGGGGAGAAGTCATTCACAACTGAAAACCTGAAGTTGATCAGGAAGAACTTAACTCTCACAGCTGGAAATATGTGACACTGTATCAGGTGCTGAATCACTGTTAACTGAATAATTGCACCACAGACAACACTGATTACACCATGATAACTACATATGTTGAAATTATATTTTAGAGATTATATGATTTTTTTAAACTCTTTACTGTGGAACAAGTGGAATTGGGCTTTTTCCCCGATTAAAAAATATCATTAAAAGAAAAACTCAAAATGAACTAGGGCTACGTTGTAGCACTAACGGGCCCGAGCACAGGCAGTTTGAAGCCTGTTGCGGTTGGTGGAGAGAGCGATCATTGAACAAGTGCACGTCTCCACGTTGCATGCGTTTTGCGCACTGCGCCAAGGACAAACGCTTCACTTCCTGTGTCCGTCACGTTTTGTCCAACACTGGCACCTCCTCTTCGTCCCTCAGCTTCTGACATTTTGTGGCCTCTCACAAGGTCCGTCCGTTTCTGAGGCTCACGTTTGTCTTCTTCGTCGAGGGGTTGCCATTGGCTGTGGGATTGTGTCTTTTTCTCCTCCTCTGGCACCTGATTGGGCCCGTTTGCCCACTTGTGCCTCGAATGGCTGCCAGTCGTTCACTCCTTCTCACCATTGCTTGGGAGTCTTCTGGTCTGTGATGTGGATAAGAAAATAATTTAATTCTTGATCTTAAAGCAGATTTGACATTTCTAAAAATGCACATTCTAAACTGCACTTGGCTGCAGATCCATAGTTAATGAGAGTTTTATCATTCTTCCCATTAAACTCTGAGCAAAAAACAAGAATATTTACCAAAATGTTGAACTGTTCTTCTACAATATAAAATGATCAAGACAGGAAGATATTTCAAACACTCACCTGTTGCCACGCTTTGCATTCATTTTTGAATGCTTCTCATCTGTCATCCCAGCAGGGCTGCGCTCCTTGGCTGGGCTGGCAGTGCTGCTGGAGGCGTCCTCATTCAGGGACATTTGAAGGATCACCTGGTCTCCATGTCCTCCATCGTCAGAGCTCGGATCCTGACAGATGTCCATCAGATCCTTACATGACTTCGCACTGGAAGACAAATGAAACTGCTGAGCCAAACACCTTAATCACCTTATATCTCAGATATTTTTTACCCATGTCTATCAGCACAGACTTACACAGACCATCTAAGCACAAACTTACTAGAGGCTGTTTCTGTATGAACCCTGAAGGTGGCTCATCGTGATGAAAGGATGCTGGAGAATTCTGCTGGGGGTAATTCTTCTTAACTGACTCATCATCAGCATCTGAGTCATTAGGTCCAAAAAGCACTGCAGGTCACAGTGTTCAGCTTGGACGTCTTCTACCCAGAGCGGATGAGTCCCCTTTAACAAGATGAGGAAAACCAACATTGTTACATGTCCTCGTGTTTGGATTATGAAAACGTTGTGCTGTTATAAATTCATCCAGGCTGTTGATCACAAACGAGAATTGAAACTATTGACTGAAATGAAGAATTGTTTCATTGAGATAGTTTGCAGTGGATGGCACAGGGGAAAGAAACACAGACTGAAGGAAAGACACCATAATTAGTGAGCTAGTGGAGCCAGCTAAGTGGTTGTAAACTACTTTCTTACCATAAATCTGGCTTCCATCCAGCGTCTTGGCCAGAACGCATGAGGTAGGAAGTTTCCTTCATGCTCTGGATCTCTAATTGCAAATGCAAATTGCCTCATCTGTGGAGAAAACACAACATTGTGAGAGTTAGTTAACTTCAAGTTTACATTGTTGATCATGTACATCAGGTGCACTTCTATTACTGAGACATATGGATGAAGTGTCTCTGATTTGTCTCATTAGTAAAATAGTAGAAATCAGTGAACTTCTACTGGAAACCCTCTCACTATAATAATCAAGTGTGTGGATTTAAAAATACACAAACATCACGGCAGAACTGTACGTGTTTGTTGTGATTTAAGTGCAGATACTGACCAATTCATTCTCATTAGAGGCTGGGAACAGTGGTCTGCCCGTAGACAGCTCAGCAGCAATACAGCCGAGAGACCATACATCGATGGCCCCGCTGAAAGGCTCTTTATACAGAATCTCAGGAGATCTTAGGATAAGAAACACAAACATATTACTGAGGTTTTAAAATGTACTAAACTCCTTGTTACTGTCAATATGTTACTGTCCGTTTCTGAGACATAAACCTGACATGCCAGCGTACAGGTCTTGTCTAATTAATTACAGCAAACACAGCTGTCCCAGGTATACAGATGTGCTGTCAGTTACCTACCTGTACCACAAAGGCTGGAGGAGATCACCGATCTGTTCCTCAGGATCATCGAAGGCTAAACCAAAGTCAATGACTTTAACTTTGAGTGGCTTCCTGACATGATCCACCAACATGATGTTATCTGGCTTCAAATCTGCATGAATGATCCCTGCGCTGTTCAGAAATTCCAAGGATGTAGCCAGCTGAAATCATGAAAAACATAATAATAATCATGAGCTACAGAGTTATTTCCTCAACAACAACTATAACAGACACATTTTAGCGACCAAGTTTACCCTTCACCCTACAAAGCAGTTAGTGTAAGAGCTTGAGTTTAAAAAACAAACCTGCTGTAGAATGGGGCGGATCTGCTTCAGCTGAAGGTGTTGACCCGGGCTGATCTGCTTGAATTTCTGCAGATCCATATCCAGGTGCTCAAACACAAGACAGTAATGTCCCTTGTAGGTGAATGACTCGTTGAATCTGACGATGTTGAACCTGTCTGAGTGGAGCGCCTTCATGGTTTGAAGGGTGACCTCCTCTTCCTTGGCGCAGTCAATGTTTTCCATGCTTTTGATCATTTTTAAAGCCACCGTTTCATCGGTGGTCACATTCCTGCATTGGATGACCACTCCATAGACGCCATTGCCCAGGATTGTCTGTGCCTGGTACTGTGTAGTGGGGGAGGGGATCAGGTCTCCTACACTGATTTCTAACTCACTGTTTTGAGACATGGTGACAGAATAGTTCTCCTGTTGATTTTTCACACTTGTCAGGAGAATAGAAAAGAAGGAAGTTAGACACAAAGCCACGTATGCTCTCACACAAACAGACAGTTCCCATGTATGTAGCAGAAATGTTTACAGCCAGTTCATCAACCTCAGTCGTTTTAATCTTGAAAATCAGCCAATACTAAAAGTACTGCTTCAATCAAAGATTCATTACAGGCCGATAAATATTTCTCTCTTCTATTACTATACTCCTAACACTATATCTACATATTTATTGTTCACGATTCAAAATCATGCCCACATTGTACACTAAGTAAAATATATAGAAGATAAAACTACTAATGACACATGAAAATATCTTTTCTCAACGTTTTACTCCCATCAAGCTCAAATTGTAACAACATTGTAATAACATACTTAATCTGCTTAATTCAACAAGTGTCAGCTGGAAAAAATTCAACTTACTTAGGTTTGATCCAGGGAAGCTGATGTCCGTTTCGGCAAAATGTTAAAATCTTTAGAAACAAAGTGTTAATCTCTGTAATCACGCAAAGATTTTAGCCAAGTGCTCCTCACAATAGGTTAATGTGACTGAAGTGATGAAGCTGTGTGTGCCTATATACCTTTCACACGGCCTATATACCTCTCACACGGCTTTGATGTCTAATAGAATAAAACCACACAATCAACGTCATGCCTTTGTAGTGATTTATTTTCTTTTATGTGAATTTTCTTTCTTCTTTTCGTCACAATTCTTTTATTTTAATCTTTGTCAACCATCGTGATTTAAACAGTAGATGGCGCTAATGCACCTTGATGTCGGTTGCCACCCGCAAATAGACCACAAGGGTGGGCGAAGTGAAACACTGCTCAGCGAAATGATACATAAACACCGGCTGAAATACTAAAACTGCCTTAATGGTAGTTCTCACTCCTGTATGTTTTTTACTGGAACATATTTTTTAAGCTAATACACCCACACACATACAATCTTATCTCAGAAAATGTCTGTTAATCAATATGTGATTTTGTGTGTGTACAAATTTGTAGGTCTTTTCCAGTATAAACATTGACCTTGTCAGGACCAGTAGACCTGACGGGACCAAAGCTCAGTCCTGATGAGGCCAAACTTCATTTCTGTGTTCCTGGTTAAGGTTAAAGATCAGATGTGGATTGTTGTCAGGTTAAGGTAGAAGGATTACGTTAGGCTGTCCATTATGAATGGAAGTCAAGGTAAAGTCTGAAGCATAGCTCTGTGTGTGTGTGTGTGTGTGTGTGTGTGCATGTCTATCTAGTTATAATGGCCCATCTTGGTTCAATTCATCATTGTGGGGCGGTTTTGCCCCACAATGGGTTGTTTGAGGGTTAAGACTTGATTTTAGAGTTAGAGGTAGATTTGGGCTATAAGTAGATTCAGGTTAGGTATTTAGTTGCAATGGTAAAGGTTAGAGAATGAATCATGTCAATGCGTGTCCTCAGAAGTCTAGAGACGAGCACGTGCTCAAGAAATGCTCTCCGCAATAAAAAAAAAGGGATCAGTTTGCCTACTGTCTTTATTTGACCTTGATTTATTGTTGGGTTCATTATGAGTAGCTGTTAGCTTGAAGAGTTTAAGAATCACGCATTTGTTCATGCTGTTGATTTCTTGCCATGTCAATTTTTATAATTGAAAGCTGGAACCTGAAAGTGCACATGAAAATTAAACAGAAAAACAAGGCCCATTCAATAGATGAGCTTAAGGCTTAGGTTGTAACTGATTAAAAACTAAGCACATTCAATATAAAAAAAATAATCTCATTTCCCACACATCAGACAAATTACCCCATAGCCAAATTCTTTTGAGATCAGTAAGAGGCAAAAAAACTTCCTAACGTTATATCAAATACCCCAGATCCACACAAATGTAACGGGTTCTTTGAGACATGCCTGACCCCACACTATTTCATGGCTATCAGTTGAGGTTTTGCATAATCCCTACAAACTGACTTAAGTAACCTACTTAAGTTAAAATGAGTCTTGTTTACATTTTTGCAATCACATTGCATTTTATCATTGATTTCTGGCACAATGAAGACTTCCAATCACTGACCAGCTCTGTAGTTGAGTCAATTATACTTTAAAACACAATTTCCATATTTTTCCAAAAAAACAACATCAATATTTCGTTTTGAGTATTTTATTGCAACAATGTTGAAAACACATTTGCCAAGAGATATTAAATTGTCTGCAGGTCAAACTCCGGTCGCCATAATACCACAGAATCTGAAAAAGAGGCAGCTTTGTTTTAATATCCAGAACAATAAAGTCTATTTGATATCATCACGACTCAGATATTGTACTCTAGCAGGCTTGTACTTACCTTTAGAGTAAAACATCAGGCTGTCTGAGGGCCAGAGGACATTACATCTGCTTTCTGTGGAAAGAAACAAGTCTTTTAAAATAAAACCAGGTATCAAGTAACAAAACATTTGTTTTAGACCACAACCTCAGAGAAATATGGAACGGTAAGGTATAATCAAGAGATATCATTTGGCAGAATCTTGTCATCACAGGTAGTGGTCCATTTAAGCAGATTTTCATGTCAATATTTTCTATCAAACCAACATTGGCACTTTGTCATAGACTTTGAAATACTTACCAAGGTCAGCCCAAGAGATGCAGCCTTTTCCTGGAGAAGAGACAGCAATACCCTTATTACAAGTCAGTGATTGGTCTATTAAGCTTCAAGTTTGCAGGTTACTCAGCAACAATGTTGTCCACATTACAAGTTCAGGTCAGACATTTGTTAAAGACATCACTGAACCAGCAAAAGCCATTTTGCAATTCTCTGAATTCTCACCTCAGTCAACCTTGTCTTGGCCGTTCAGTCGGATCTCAGAGAGCGATCAGAACCTGCAGACGACAGAACAGCATAAGATGAGTATGCACAACATACATGGGGTGAAGCTTTCTACGTTGACCAAATCAGATAGAGCTAATATAACAAGACTCCATGGTTTCAAGTCAGTCGTCCTCTAGTCATCACAAGGTCAGACTACAGGGATCATGAGGTTCACTAAAACCAACCAAGTTCCCAACTAATGAACCAGAGCTGCTTGCTCAGACCCAGATGAGGTGGAGTTCAACCAGCAAATGGAGCTGGTGTCAGTTGTAAATGAATTTACTCCAATTCATGCATTTTCCAATTTGACTTTTATTTCCACTCAACATAAGTTTACATTATGAATAGGTATCCCAATTAAATCCTGCAGTTCTAGCCTAACTACATACCTTTTATTTGATATAAAGTGAAAAAATGTGGAGCTGTGCAGGTCTGGATTGTGATTATAGGTCAGCATTTGGGGTCCGGTAGGATAATGCAGAGTGGATTCACAAAGTAATTCCTGTTTCATGGTGAATCAGTAGGTGGCGGGCGCTATGACACTGAGGAAATATTGACACATAGAGCTGTTCAGGCTTGATCTCTGATCATGAGACAGAAGTTTGGCAGTGATAGGACAATGCACACTGTAGTTATGACAACATCGTCTCCTTTGGCGAAGGATGATCCTTCGCCACACCTCAATGTTTACACGGTTTCACGCCATGCCACGGTCACACCGTGTGACGAAAAATCGATCTTTGAGTTAGTTTTTATCTCCATCTTGTTTAGATGACACTCATCTCAATTTGAAGTTGATCTGATGAAAGCCCTACGACAAGTACTTCAAAGTAAAAATGTGGAAAATGTGGAAAATGGCCACTAAAGTCAAAATGGCGGGCTTCCTGTTTGGTCTAGCATATCTATCCAAGAGACTTATTTGTTTGTTATGAAAAGACACATGTCCCTATCGATTTTTGAACATGTCGGCCAATTGTAGTGCCGGGGCTGCACTTTAGGGGGCGCTAGTCAGTTATTTTGCCACGCCCATTCCTTAAAACCATCTGAATGTCTGCAGGGGGGGGGCTGTTGCTACACAAATGTAGTTTGAGGGAGGTTGAACCTCCAACACCGAAGTTATAGTAATTTTGTGTGTCACGGCGAGTTGATGAAATTTGAAGCCACGCCACTATTATGGCGTTTGACGAAAAGTCACAGTAATGTTATGCCTACATTATCAATGTCTGGAGACCCATTTGACACAGTTTGACATGGCTGCGAGCAGTGGGTGAGGAGGAATACCTCCAAGTGTAAGACGTTCCAAAAACAAGACATTTCCTGTTGCCACCAGGGGGCGCTGTGATTTTAAGTCATGATTTCTATGTAGATGTCATCAGGCCGGGACTCTTGTCTTACATGTCTAGTTTGGACTCGATTGGACCATGTATGTCCAAGATACAGAACCTCGTGTTTTGATGGCGTGTAATCAAACTTAGATGCCACGCCACGGTCACACCATGTGACGAAAAATCGATCATTAAGGTAGTTTTCATCTCCATCTTGTTGTGATGACACCCATCTCCATATGAAGTTGATCTGATGAAAGCCCTGGGACAAGTACATCAAAGTAAAAATGTGGAAAATGGCCAATATGGCCACTAAAGTCCAAATGGCGGGCTTCCTGTTGCTTTTTTCCCAATTGCACCTCTGACCTTTTTTGTTTGTCTGGTCATGATACACCTGGGCTACGATTTTTGTGAAGATCGGTGAAAGCTAACTGAGGGGCTTTTCCTTAGATGGCGCTGTTGAGCCATTTTTTCACGGCCATTTCAAATTACTCCAGAATACAATTACTTTTTGGGGTTTTGAATTCCCTGCAAACTTTGGTAACAATTTGAGCATGTCTAGGCCCTGAAAAAGCCCCAAAAGGGAAATACAAATCCTTCGAAATACAATAGGGCCTCCCACCGGAGGTGCTCGGGCCCTAAATATGTAAATTGGGAGACAATTTCCCAGAAGAAGAAATCTTATTATAAGACAAGAATCTTACCAATTATTTTGCACTTGCTATTTGCGTCGCAGCTCAAATGATTTAAAGCAGTTTGATTGTAGATTTCTCAAAAGAAACAGGTGAAATAGGAATGAACCAAACTGGGTCAACTTATACACAAATACATTATTTATTCGACACACATTGATAATCAGCACAAACAACGTCTTCCTCATTTTCCGTTGGTCGGCAGATCTTAATGCAGTGACTTCAACAACCAAAGAGTGAGAGCGAATGAGAAGATATAGGCTTTTATTGACAAAATATATCAGTCTGTGTAAATGTCAATGGGAGATGAACACACACAACCGCACACTAACCACGGTGACCCTGATGATGCACCGTGGCTGTCGAAAGAAATATCAGATACTACACAGACTGAAATAAATAAGCTTCTCATATAGGTCCTTGTCTCACCCTGAGCTCTTCTATCAGCCTCTCTGACATCAGTTTGAATCAGGAGCGTCTATCACTCTCGCCTGCTTCACAGTACTATGCTTCCAGTTGGATGGCTCAGTCATACTAAGCTTTAAGGCCAGCGTGTTGGTGCGACTCCTCTGAACCTGGCTCTGGGTACCTGCCTGGTGTGTGTCTGTGTGTGTGTGTGTGTGTGTGTGTGTGTGTGTGTGTGTGTACGTATGTTTGTGACACACGGTTGGTATTCCAGGTACCAAAGCTCATAAAGGGGGAGGTCGGTTAAAGGGTCCATCAGTGGAAAGTCTCCCGAGGGTCTGGTCTCGTCCCTCACTCCCACTCACTTTGCCGCCACCCTAGCTCCACACCAGGGCTTTCGAATGAGACGAGTTTAGCTGCACGTTTTCATACTTCTCACCATTTCCCTGAAATCAAAAACAAATATTCAATTTACCACGTTTTGAAAGACTTTCTCCGTATAGTGTAAAAGCAAAATGGTGCGGCCACTCTCACCTTGGATGCTATGGCTTTGAGTTTGCCGAGCAGAGAGGGCTTTGTGTAGACGACTTCATCGTCCATGTCGCCCTCGTTCTCTCCCTCCATCACGGCACAGCTGTCGGCTCCTGGCATGTCACACTCCTTATTGGCAGAAATCACCAGCTTGGAGTACTTATACTCCAGCCTAGCAAAGACACGAGCGACAGAATCAGTACAGTGGGAAAATACAAGAAGAGGACAGATTCGGACAAAAACTGGAAGGAGGGATGGGATCAAACAACAAGAGTTTGATGGAAGGAAAGGAGAGATGGGTGGAGACGAGAGGAGAGGAGAGGAAATACTGAAAAGGAGGAATGAAGGAAAAATAGGATGGGGCAACAGGGAGTAGGGAGGACAAATAAAAGAAGGGAAGATACAAGTAAGGACAGAGAAGAAGACAGTGAGTAAGGAAGACAAGGAAAATAAGACAAAAGTAGGGACAGAGTAAGATCACAGGGAAAGGGGAGGACAAGGAAAAGAAGGGAAGACACAGGCATAAGGACAGAGAGGTGAGTAAGGAAGACAAAGGTAAGGGACAAAAAGGAAAGGGAGGAAGGGGAGATACAACAGAGAGGGAAGAGAGGGAACAGGTAAAGAAGGGAAGTGGAGAAATGAAGGGGGAGACAAAGATGGAAGAAGGGCAAGGGAGCACGGAGGAAGAGCTACCGTTTGTTCTTCTTCCAGAAGTAGCAGGTGAGGGAGACGAGCAGCACCGCGCTGAAGGCTCCCAGCCCGGCACCGAGCCGAATCCAGAACTCCACACCTTCACACGGCAGCGTCCTCTTATCAGGCAGGGCCACACCTCCCATGCACAGCTTGGGTTCAGTCCACACAGACAGCAGATCCTGAGGATAAACACACACATGTATGGTACAAAGTAAGAATGTGACAGATCATGTTCTCTCATTTTAAATCTCGAATGTCCTTCACTAGATAACCGTAAAGTCCACACACACACACACACCTGGTTTCCTCCCTTGCACGCTCCTTCTATCTGATGGTAATCTCTCCCCGTGCATGTGGGACAAGCCCCCGAGCTCTCCCATAAGAAGTGAAAGGTGCAGCCGTCACATGTTCCTGCAGGGCACTCGCTGGAACAGGCAAACGCAGAGTTTTGTCACTTCTCCGCCACATCGCAGCGTAGATGAAGGTTATGTTTGTTAAACTGGAGAAACGGTGATGTACCTGGGAACTGACAGCTCTCCTTTAGTGCTCCTCTCTGGGTTACAGCGGAGTGTCAACACCGCACTCCGACCTGACTCACAGGACGAGGTCGCCTCCAAGGATCTTATAAAAAAACAAATTCACAGATAAGAAAAAGAATCTTAGAGCACGGATATTGTTTTACATTGAAAAATAGCCTGAAACGAAGCCGTTACCTGTAGTAGAAGTTGAGATCGGGGACTTTCTTCGATTTCTGGGGGTACCATTCTGGTCTCGCCCTTATTCCATCGAGTGTATCATCTACTGTTGCTCCTGTTACAAGAAAGCACAATTTACCTGTAAGTCTTGACCTTAAGCCCCCCCCCCCAAGACATAGGGCTGTCATATTCATATGAATGTGATAACGTAGAATCATCCCAAACATTTGACTCTACACAAACTTTGGCCCTGCGAGGCCCTCGACGCATTGAAATACTGGATGGAGTTATGAGCTATGTTCAAACCGTAAATGTAGATTTAAAAAAACATCATTAAAGATCTCTTGTTATGTTATAAATATTCTTCTTTCTCTTTTGCTTCATCTCCTCTGTATCATTTATTTGACATTAAGTGACAGCAGTGTAAAATATACCAGATTCAGCTTTCTACAGTGACAATGAATGTAGATTACAGACACCCCATACTAACCGAGGAAGGTGTCGGCCAGGTTAATGGACTGAGAGGAGAGCGCTGTGTGGAAACCTCGTCCACTCGCTGGGATTATAGTTGACTGACAGATGAAGGTCTTGACAGCATTGGCTCCTTCACCCTTCTCTCTCTGGTAGTCAGTGATGGTTAGGTCTGTTACGTTGTCTGTGCACACCGCCAGCTGACCCTGAAATAAGAAAGAGCAGAGAGTGATGCATCTATACGCAAACCTTTGAAAAGGCAGTGTTTTCTATGTGTGTGTGTGTGTGTGTGTGTGTGTGTGTGTGTGTGTGTGTGTGTGTGTGTGTGTGTGTGTGTGTGTGTGTGTGTGTGTGTGTGTGTGTGTGTTTCACACCTGTCCTCCACACAGGCTGATATTGAACTGGTGGAAGTACTTAGTTCCTTTGGAGGTGAAGCTGGGACCGATCATCAGAGACCCTACAGAGCCGAGGAGGCTGAGGTCAAAGGTCAGAGTGACGTTTCCCTCTGTGTGGCTGAAGTGACAGTCACTGTAACACAAACTGTGGTCCTGGGAGAACACACAAACTCAGGTAAATATGGTTGGGTCATATAAATAATTATACGGTTTCAGAAAAGCTTGACTTCGTCCCGAGCTTCAGCGACAAACCTTGTCACTCTTGCTGGCTGGGCCGCAGGGTTTGCAAGCATCGGGGCCCGGTGTGGCGTGAGAGACGAGGTGCGTGTTACGTGGACACTCCGTGCACTGGCTGCTGTGTGTGTCTATGTAATGTCCAGGTGGACACGGCACACAGGTGGAGCTGGACGGTTGAGTGCTGAGCGCACAAGCCCGACACCCAGAGGACCCCCCATCCACTGCGTTACTCACCGAGATGGAGTAGATTCGCGCCACGTCGTTGACGTACCGACGCGCCTGAAACAAACAGAATGAACTAGAATGGCATTCGGTGGAGCGCATACCTCTTCTAACAGTCCCTTTAGATTCAATCAAACCAAATTACACGTACTCGTAGGTAGCAGTTCCCTAAATGGGCCACATTTTTTCATCTAGATTCCTGTATCATTTTCTGGGAAATTAAAAAAAATCCTATTTCTAATCCTGGATCCTTCTTTTGTCCGGATCCACGCAAAAATGTATTAGGTTCTTTCTTGGCCCAGGCCCCATCCAAGTTCAATGGAAATCTGTTCGGCTGTTTTTTGCACAAACCAACAGACAGGAGTGAAAACATAACCTCCTTGACAGCGATAACTAACGTGTGTGTGCTGTTAAAAGGCGTAGTGGAGTTCAAAGAGGTTTATAAAGAGGAACCTATGTTTTCCAAAAGTTTTTACCCCAACCCCGACACATGAGTGAATCACAACACACAGTAGTTGTACTCGATCGACAGTTAATTGGGGATTAGCGACCCAAACGTTAGCAGTTAAAGGCGATTGGTTAAACATATCTACGAGGTTTCGTCAGGAACGAGCATGATTTACATGCGATACTGTATTTTTCTGTTTTATTTTGTCCTCACTGAAAACACATTCCTGCAAAACAGCTGATTTAAGTGGGAGCAAGTTAATATTCCAAGCTTCTACAACCAGTGAAGTTAGACGCATGTGGACTGAAAGCCCCGCCATATAAAAACATCTATTCTGTTTTTTGTTATGTATTTCTTCTTCATTGTTTTGCAGGGTACTTTGTGAGCACAGCGATGAAAACAAGTTTGTGTGATTTATAGTTCGGTTTCACCACCGCCTCAGAAATTATCTTAATAAGCAAACAGAAGGGTGTGTTTGGTGTACCGAGTGTGGAGCGGATTTACAGGACTGAGTGAGGAAGACAAAACTGACGGGAACTTTTTCAGACCTTTGTGGATTCTGGACCCAAGACAACAAACACCAGACCAGGTTTCCTTATCGAAGGAGGGACCGAATGGCAAGAAATACTGGCCTGACCTCAATTGATCCGACCAGCTACTGCAACAACATAAAAACTGGTTTAAAACTACAGGGGAAATAACATCTGCTGCTCATGATTCTTAGCTATTTAATAAGGTCGCTGTAAATGTTTATTACTGTTGCCAAGGAGATTATGTTTTCATTTGTGTTTGTCAGGATTAATAAAAACCGACTGAACCATATATTTTTTCTACTGAACACTTTTCTTTCTTTATGTTTTTATGCATTTAACTTTTTTAAATTTGATTTCTTTTTCCATTTCTTTTAAATATCATTTAAAAATGTACTTATGTTTCTTAAAAATCTGTTCTCTTCTTATTTTGAATTTCATTTTAACATGTTTTTATTTTCATTCAACTTTATGTAAATCACTTTGAGCTGCATTTCTTGTCTGACAGGTGCTTTACAAAGTATATTATTATTATTATTATTATTATTATTATTATCATATACACACTTGTGAACATTTGGACTGTGAGGCTTTCTTTATGTTAGAGTCATTGTTCGTTACTGAGAAGAAGAAAATGAAGCATATTGATTCCTGATTTAAAGAAAATCCCACAGTGTGATTATAATAAAACATAACAATAAATATCATACATTTCCATTGAACATAGTTGAAAGTAGTGTAATATCAGTGTGTACTCATGCTTACATCTGCAGGCTGGTTAGTCCTCTGGAAAGCCCACGTGTAGGAGACCGAGGCGTTCTTGGTCATGACGTGTGTGTACGTCTGTCTTGTCTTGGTTTTCTCCCATGACTCCACCACAGTGGTACTCTTCCTGTTTACATCCTAGGAGATTTACAATAATAAATATACTGTATATGATCATATTAATATGTATGAGGCAGCAAACACTCGACAGGAGCAGTTCTCACCATCATGAAGTAGAGCTCACAATCGGCGGCGCACAGAGTTTCAAACTCAAACGTGATGCGACCGAACTCTGTCCCTGAATGGCTCGATATTGCAGTAGGAAGCCTGACACAGGAAGTAAATAGAGACAAGTGGGCATTAGTCTGTCAGAGAGCAAGAGTGACAAAAGATATGGAGACTGAAAAACACAAAATGACTTGTTTACTTGAAGCCAGGAACATGGATGTTGAGGATGAGGTAATCGTTATCCGAGCTTCCTGCTCCACTCTGGATGTGATCACCTGCCACCTCCCAGCCTAAAGGACAGAACAAATCCAAATCACCCATATATTTCAAGACATAACTTAAAAAGAAACAGTTCAAGGATGTGGGAAATCTTAAATCTTCATTGCTGAGAGTTGGGAGAGAAGTTTGATACCACTCGAATTCTTTTACGGTAAATAGGAAGCTACCACTGGCATCCAGTTGGTTTAGCTAACCTAAGAACAAAGACTGGAGAGAGGGAGAGAGCTACAAACCTAAAAACAAACGGGCTGGATGAGTAAACAAATACGATTTCAAATGTTAAGTGAGAAGGTTCCTGGTTTGAATCCCGGTTTGGACGGGGACTTTCTGTGTGTAGTTTGCCTGTTCTTCCCTGATCTGCGTAGGTTTTCTCCAGGTTCTCCGACTTCCTTAATTCAAGACTTTAAATTGACCATAGTTGTGAATGTGAATAGCTGTCTGTCTCTGTGTGCCCCCCCCCACACCCTCAAAAGATAAGCGGTACAGATTATGGATAATGGATGGATTTTTAAGATACAGCATTTATCAAGATCTGATCCTCCCTTAAGATCACACACGTACGTTTCTTCTTCTAAAGTTTGACTAATTTGGCTGAAAATAGGACGAGTGAAGCAAACTGGCAGCTGATGGTGGCTTTATATTTACTGTACAGGAACACGAGTGGTGTATTGATCTTCTCATCCAACTCTTGGCAGGGGAGCGAATAAATATACTGCTGAAAAAGTTTTCCTTTTCCTTTGAGATTAAAGACAAGGAGAAAAAGAAAGAGTACTGTAACTTGCCAATAAAAACAAACACCCACCATTCATACTGTCACATTTGGAGTTGCCCACATTAAAACAGGAGGTCTTCATGTTCGCAGGAAGAATATTCCACCATTTATACTCGTAGCCCAAGGTGGGCTCGGTGCCTGCTGGACACTGCTTACACGCTGGTGGATGGGAACCAATAAAAACATAATTAGGGAAAGTTGCACAGAGAAAGGACAAAAGTTAAGTTGAACAAAATTAGGCAGATAAATTTGTGTTTACGTTGCAGTCCGTCAGAGTAGGTCCCAGGCGGGCAGGGTGAGCAGGTGGCTGTGTCATTGTTATAGAAACCAGGGTTGCAGGGGGGGCAGGGCTCCCGTTCGCCGCTGGGTGGCAACGTCTCGGCTCCGCTCACACCCTCCAGACAGATCTTAGGCTCAATCCACTTATATATGACCTGCGTCTGAAATTACACAGAGATGGGAGGTGACGGGATAGAAAGTGTGATTATGTGATTACAGAAGCAGACTCCTCCCGAGTGTTTCAACTGAACGTGGCCTCCTTTCTCTCACCTTGCCGTCGTGGTCACATGCTGTGTGGATCTGGAAATAGTCCTTCACGGAGCACGGAGGTCTGTTCTTACACACAGCCGATCCCTCAGCTTAGAAAGAAACGTTGAAAATTTAGCAAAAAATCCCATCAATACTGCAGCACTTATAATAATAAACTTTAAGCCTTTGTCAAAGACATCGAGCTAAGTCGTCAACAAACAAGTTTCAAAGTGAAATAGAGAACAATTCAGTTCTATTTGAAAGACGGCAGAGTCAAGCAAACAACTGTGTGACGAGAGATGTGAATACAAACGAAGAATAAAAGAAGAAGAGAAAGAATAATTTGCTCTTTTTCTGCAGTGAGGCACAGATCATCCAATATGCATAAAGAGGTGCGCTGGATTAAATATGTAACATGTTCAGAGGACTCGAGCCGTTTCCAGCATCCTCGCAGTCACTTGTCAATGATTTGAGGAGATAAATTCACAGGATTATATGAGAGAATATGAAGATACTCAGATTGAAGTCGAGACGCTGCCTCGGTAAAAAACACTACAATTGTCTTTTCCTTGAACGTACCATTTAATTTCATTAGACAAGGTAAACATATTACAACTGGGGGGAAAAATTATAATAACAACAAAGATCATCTATGACCTTGTATCATCTTAACGCCGACAGCCCAGCAGGGTCCGGCACAGTGACTGTGTTACAAGTGGAAATATATTCAACTAAATCTTTAACAATACAACAGCATACAGCATCTATCAGAATCTGTTGCTCTCTTGCCACACCGAGCCAACAAGCGCTTTTCTTCTTCTGAAGTTTGCCTAAGTTGGCTGTAAATAGGACGAGCGCTCTTTCTATACTTCTGGCCAGTGATGTGTGACAATTAGGCGACACATAACTTCATTATGTTGTTCCAAAGAGTCTAAAGCTGCTTTCAGACACGCACTGAAGTCCGGACACTTTCCCCTTGATTTTCCGTACGGGCTGAATGTAAGAACGGGAATGTCCAAGTCAGTTGATCCTGACAGTTTTCCTGCCCCCGAGTAAAATGTCTGAGTGACTGAGAGCCAATGTGAGATGACAGCGGGACAATTCACAGTGAGCGAGTGGGCGTACTGATGATCTCTCGAACACACAAGAGACGTAAAACTGGAAGAATACGAATATCTCAGGATGAATAAGAGGTGCCATAAATAAAAAACTCAGTGGAGGGATGGGACAGGACCAAGACTAAAAACGTGGTGTAAATGACGCCGTATTTGTACTTTAATTGTATTGGATTACTCTGCAACGCTGTTTACCCCTGAAACTCCAAAAGTGTTTCGTGGAATTAAACACTTCACCCATCCCTCCATCGGCATAGTGGTGAGTGAATTTTCATTTTTGGGTGAACTATCCCTTCAAGCTTCTCTTTTGTGTGTCACTGTGTGTTCGTACCTGCATACTGAATGGTGGTGTCACAGGGAGTGCAGGAGCTGGCCCCGTGGCCAGAGTAGGTGTCCCGAGGGCAGGGTTCACACGTGGAGGAGCCTGGGACTTGACTGAACGTCCCGGGCTTACACGGAAAACACTCCGACGTATATGCAACTCCTTGTGTAAGGAATTGACAGAGAGTTAGTGCATTGATACGTCACTGAGCCAACAGAGAGAGAAGGAAATATGTTAGTGACCTTCTATTTGGACATTTTTCAGCAAAACGGGCTTCACCACTTTGGTCCCCATCAAGACGCCTCCTGTTCTCCAGTAGAGGATGTTGGTGCCAGATTTCAGGTTCACCTAGAATACACGTCGTCATCATATATCAGTTAAACTACAAACTGAGCACAGCCGTTCTTTCACAATCACAAGAAGAGATCAGCTTTTAGAAAAAACTAAGGAAATTTAAGTGTCAAAATATGCAAAAAGATGAAAATATTAACTGAATAAATAACAAGTAATTTCAGTTCAAACTGTCTTTTTCATATTCGAATTCATTAATGAACATTATTATTTAAATTGTGTAATCTAACTGTGTGAAAACATAAAAAATAGATTCAACTTTCACATTTACTTTGGAAAAAAACATTAAAAGATCCAAGGACTGAATCGTATTAAGCCCCAGCATTACGGTGAATGATAATTAACCCTAAAAATTCCAGACTGAACTAATTTCACATTGTGTCTGTAAAAATACTGGTGGCAACATTAAGTGACTCAGGCTCTCTGCTTGTTTACGTCCACTTCTTGCTGCCAACACATTTATTTTGAAAGACTGAGGCCAGCTGTCAAAGACTTGGCTTCCTCAGCCTTTGTTCATCTTACAGGATGCAGCACTCACAGTGTGGGTCGCCCATTCACCATGATTGGTGAGCTTGAGCCACTTGGTATCAGTGGACTGGTCCATCTCCTGACACTGGTCGTTCTGGATCTAAACACGGAGCACAAAGATCAGTGTCCAGCAGCAGAAACTATCACCTCCTGTGACACAGCAGCCAAGAGTGTTTTTTATTACACCCGAAATGAGAAGCAATATCTACCTTGCATATTGAGAGTAGATGCTGATAAATATCTATTAATCTATATTAAAAAAAACATGTACAACCCATATTTCAAAAGGATTAGAAATCTACCACAGACCTTTCAGTCGTTAAGATGGTTGGTATTTAGTTTTATTTTCGGATACAGATTTGTTCAGTGTTGTCATAACAACACGTATTTAGCATTAATTATGGCTCTGTTCGGTTTAAGTGTCCCCGCAGTAATATCAAGGAGCCAGGATGAACAATGGCAGCGTAGAACTTAAATGGAACACAGCCATTAATAATGTCACGGCCTTCTCTGCCATGATGTGTCAAATGTTAACTCACAACAGACATTAGAGGAGCTGTTGTTATACTGTGCTCTCAACAGATGGTAGAGCATCATCCGTCAGTACGTTGCCCTCTTGTCTGATCACAATCTGAGGCCACTTGCAATTGGATCTAGCATTTTGTTTACATGTCCATCAGCATTGTTCCTATTGTATTTTAGTGCTTTATGACATGAGGTATTAAAACACTGTACTGGACAGACCAGAACATTGCGCGGGCAGAGTATACACAGAAACGAAGACTATGCAAACAGACTCAGAATCCACTTAAACAGATCAATAAGCAAACACAGGGAAAAGGATTTTCCTATTAGTAAAAGGATAAAAGATAATGCAGCTCACAAAGAACTCAAACAGCAGGTTGTTGTCTGGATACTGGTACTCAAAGATGACGGAGCCCTGTTTCTTCAGATGCACGGCATAGATGAGTGAGACCGTGCACTCGTCCCTGTTGGACTCCAGGTAGTTTCCTTGAGGCACCCAGGAAGAACTGCAAGAACAAATTAAATAAAACAAATTATTTAGAAATTGCTTAAACCCAGCTTTCAGTTTTTCTCGTGTCTCGCTCTCACACCTGTTGCAGGTGACCCGGTCTTCTCCGCGGGGGCCGTTTTCCAGGGAGGTTGCCAGGCTACTGAACCCAGCAGGCATGGAATCCCATTGGTCGAAGCGGATGCCGCTGCCGAGGGAGTAGCTTCCTGCGGCACACTTTGTGCACTCCTGAGCCGACATCTCCAGGAACTCCCCAGACTCGCAGGAGAAGGCTGGGGAATGAAGCAAGAGACACAGACGGAGGGAGAGAAGAAGAATGTTACGTGTCACATTCTGCTAGAACCCATGCATAAAATATAAAAAGAAAGATGACAGAGACATGCAAATCACTGCTGCATTCAGTATAATGTAGCTGTAGTGATAGAAGAACTTAATCCTTACATCCTGTTACACTGTGTGAGTGTGTGAGTGTGTGTGTGTGTGTGTGTGTCTGTCTGTCTTTACACATTTTTCCACTGAGCCTCTTTGCTTTATGCATCTGCCAACACTCTGACACTGTCAGCTTTTCCTCATACTTTGTCTGGTCAAATGCCATTATGCTGTGAATGGGTATAAAACGTGTGTCGTGCATAGTATATGTGGAGACGTGCTGTGTGTTATTGTGCACAACAGGAGGTGATTCACGCAGAGCTTGAATTATTTATCAGTTAACTGATAAAAATCTGCAGATAAATTGATATCAGCGTTAATGTTTGCCGCTACACACCGATAAGAAAACTTATATTTTACAGAACAAATAATGTAGAAAAGATGTGAACTTATTTTCACATTTTACATGTTGAAATATTCTTATTATCTAAATCTGATTATTTTATTTATTACAGTTATTTATGATAAAGTTTATGGTAAAACTGTGAAATATCAACCCTCAATTACATTTCTTTGTCATAAGGTTTTGACATCTTAGGAATCCATGCACATTTTTTTAAATATATATTTCACCCAAAATATCAGTTTAAGAATTTCTTACTCCTTAATATTGGGATCAGCATACAAATATCTGGAACTGTGGGGCTGTAGATTTAAGGATCGTTTGCTGCGGCACTCATTTCAATACGGTGCGATGAATGGTATAAGGTATTTATGAAGTTGCTGTGAAGAAACAGGTGTGTGTGCTATTCTCTTTGTGTGTATTGTGTGTGAGTCTTAACAGGAAGAAGGAAACAGAAAATTGTCAAAATAACAAAAGGCGACAGATTTGAAAAAAAACATTTCACCTTGACAGAGGAATGAGGCATGAAGGAAGAAGCACATGTGGAAGACACGTCGCCGAGAGTAAAAGAAAATTCTTCACTATAATGGATCTCATTCATTATCATCATCATCATTATAACTGGACCCAATAACATTTAGAGAGATAACCACTCTGCACTTCATTCTGTGAGTGACATTTTCACCTGAACAATTATCTCACACGCAGATAATCTGATGCTGATAATCTCAATTCATTCGTGGAGCAGTGCTGTAACAGCGCAGGGCAAACCTGTTCTAGGGAGGTCGAACAAACTCATGTGACCACCTACCCAACCTCAGCGTTCTTTTATTAAACGATTCAAATCTGCCTGATATGTGTCGTTATCAATCAGGCTTGAGACTTTACAGTTCACCCATAAATATTTATACATAACTATAAATAAAAGGAAAACACAAATATCACCAAATAAACAGAATTTGAAATAACAAAAAACAATTTCACATAATTTATATATATATTTTCTGCATTGTTTAAAAGTTTTCATATTGGAGCGTATCAGCAGAAAAGGTTGATATCAATACGTGTGTGAAAGGCTCATATCTGCAAATATTATTGGCCGATCGATATATCAGTCGGGCTCTAGCGACTGCCACCTCCAGATAAAACAAAGACAGTTTATTTTAAAAAACATTAGCTCCGAAGGCACTAACTTGCTCTCTTTTTTCAAATAGTTTTGTTAATTAAGACGCTCCATTTTAAGTGATTTTCCAGCGGTGGCAGATGTTGCCATCGCTTCAAGGCACCCCAACATCTGTCACCACTTACTGCAACTCACATCAGACACACACAACATCTCCGAGCGACAACATGGCCGGTTGATGATGTGTCTGGTGCAGTGAGCCAGCACAGAGCTCTTGTGTGACAGTGTTTCGCTGCGAGGTTATTGGCCTGCTGCTTTGCTCTGCGGTCGGTTCGGCGATATCCAAACAGGGTGGGTCAGGTTGTAGTGGTGGAAATTCCAGGCCAGTGATAAGAAGGTGAGACACACACACATCCACTCACACACACACTGACATATACTTACTGCACTCTGTGCCGCGTACAGGCTCTGGTAGCCCAGTGCAGGCCCCGGTTCTATGAGGGATGGCCACTCTCCATCGAGATCCCGTACTGTCGCACTCTGTGTACTCGTAGTAGTAGTCTGTCTGCCAATTGGACGTGAGCACAACAGAAAACATATGCGTAAGAACTCAGCTGCCAAAACAGTGTTGGATGCAAACATTAAGCAAATGTGGGATCAGAGTCCGGGCAGGAAAACATCACACCACACCCAAAACAGAGCCCTGAGTCATCTCGCTCTCTGTGAATCAAAGCAGATGGAGCTCCTGCGTTAGCAACAAGTACCGACTTTAACTATGTGCATCCCGCTGCTCAGGTTTACAAAAGAAGAGCTCTGGTGACGGAGTTATCTCTCCAGCCACGACTGCTCTTCTGCCCTGGATACACAACATACCATCTCCATGGCGATTGCAACAGGGGTGAGGGCAGCAGGGGCTAAAACAGGCAGGAGGTGTTTTTACCAGCAGCTTTGAGGAAACAGTTAGACACTTGATTGTTGAACGCAGCAGCCTGTGGTCCACAATCTGTCTGTGGTCTGGAGTGACAACCATAAGTTTAATGTTCTCTCCTCCCCACACACACACACACACACACACACACACACACACACACACACACACACACACACACACACACACACACACACACACACACACACACACACACACACACACACACAGTCTCTTCTCCATCGTTCTATCTACACAGCAGAGTGGCCTCATTTCTAACAGTTTACATAAAGTTGCTCCTTGAGCCAAACCAGAGTTTGACACCATGGCACATGCAGGCTGTGTGTTTGTGTGTGTGTGGGTGTGTGTGTGTCTGTGTATGTTTGTTTGTGTAGACACAGCCCAGTCACACAGTTGATAAAGGACAAGAGGAATGAGGCTGGATTTAACATCATTTATAGACCAAAGTTTAACAATCAAACTCTAAAACACAAGAAATCTACTATGTTGCACTGAAAACTCATTATAACTGGGTCAATAACAGATGTGACGGACTTTAAATATTCACTTGACCCCATTAATCAGCATGGTAGCTTCTACTTCTTAATTTGAACAACTCACAGGCAAACTTTGACGATTATTATTAGGATGTTTTGTGGTTGTGATGCTGCAGGCCGATAAGTATAAGAGAAAACGTATTTCTTTGCATGGTGATCTATCATAATAGACTAAATACATTACCTTTAGATGTGATCACACTGTTAGTCTGAATAACTGGGGCACCCACTGGTGATACTGTGCGTTCAAAGGTAAACATCATGTCACACGCACACTGCTCCTTTTCCTGATTTAGGATAACCCTTTGTTGTTTGTTTGCACTAAAACCTCATTATAATTTAAGAGCTTTAGTCAGTAACTGATATCCCAGACTTTAAATATTCACCTCAAACCATGTCAGCCTCTACTTCTTCATTTAAACCAAGATATGAGCCATGATGCCAAAAGCAGGAGAACCTAAATCTTGTGGTTTTGCAGCACACAGGGCTTTAGTAATCTCTGCTGGTGTGAGAGCAGGGATTGAGCCAATAACATATAAGGAATGTTACCCCTCTATCTATCTTGGGACAGTCTCTGTGTGTGTGTGAGTGTGACTGTGTTGTGTGCTGCCAGCCTGGGCTGAGGAGGTGTCTAGCTGAGCCAGAGCAGAGGGAAGGAAAGGCCACTCCATGCAGGAAGCTGATAACAGCCTGGCCGAGTATTATGAGAAACGCACATCAGAGATTCATTGCTCCTCCATGTTGGCTCAGACTTGTCAAAAACAGAGGAAGCGTCGAGGTGCGTCTCTTCTCCCATCACACCATGACTCAGTCCGGATACGTGTCCATTTCAATTTCATTTCACATGGACACTGGGGTTACCAACTCGCTGTCAGTGCGTGCGTGTGTGTGTGTGTGTGTGTGTGTGCGTCCATAGCGGCTCAATCAGTGCGTAATTGCCCGACTCCCATCCCCCTGTGTGGAGCTCTGGCCCCACACAACCCGGGCGGTGACAAAGGACGAAGCCTCGCATCTCTCACCTCACTGCACGGCCGCTGTCCTTTGGCCCCGTCCATCAGCCGGAGCGAGCAGAGGAGGAGGAGAGCGCCACTGGCGACGCACCAAGCCGAGGACCGCATCGTGGATCATCGAGGGTGAGGAGGTGGGAGGAGAAAACCAATGACAGCCCGGATCCAGCAGAATGATGTTTATATAATAATGATAATAATAATGATAAACCTGAAGCTTTGTCAGATGCGAGTCAGCACCTGCTCCTGTCGCCGGATTGTAGCTCTCACCACCTGCGATTATCCTCTGAGTGTGCGCTCCCCCACTGACCCACAGCCCACAACCACAAACACAACACCGCTTCCGCTTGTGGCTTTCAAAGTTAAAAACAGACCACTATCTATAGGCGTGCGATCTGGGACCTGTTTGATTTTGAATGCCCTTTTTTCCCCAACAATTGTGACATGAATTTATTTATATACACATCGACTTTATTTTCTTGCGATAAAGCCTCCATTTTTCTAAAGGTGAACTATTGTGTTGCTTTATTGTGGAGGCTTATTTGTAGCACTTCCGGTGGGTATCTGCCAACTTGACGCGTTTGTGTTTGTTCCTTCAAGCACCGGCTCTGACGCTCCTGTGACGTCACTCAGGGGACAAAAAGAGAATATCTTGTTTTATTTATTTATTTATTTATTTATTTTGAAAGCATCTTTTTTCCCTCAAAGATAAACAAAGATGTTGCTTTAGTTTGAAGGCACACTATTAGCACATCTGGTATATAACTGTCTGTATCTGCTAATTTGACGCACTCCCATTGGTTCCTTTCCCTGTGACTCTCCTGTGATGCCGCTCCGGAAAAAATAAAGAATACTTTCTTTTTTTCCTTTCATTGCAAAACAAATACAACGTGATGTGTAATATTATTGTCAGGCTGTAAGTATTTAGTTTATGAATGTAAACAGTAAGGATACACTGTTTACATTCATAAACAGTCTACGCCCCTTGATGTTCAACTGTTTGGGCTGATGTTGCTGTGAGAATGGACATTGTTTAGTCTTTATCTTAAACAGCATCGAGTAGATAGATGCAGGATATTGTTTTTGAATCTCAACCACTGTAGTACATACCAATGGCTGCCAGAGGGAGACCAAGGTCCCTGCATGAAGTATAATGAATCTGCAGTTAAACAGAGACTGTATATACAGATATATTGTATATTTAAAGGGGTTTTTTTAGGGGGGGGGGGGGGTACATATGTAGATTAATGATGTTTTCAAAACAATGATGATGATACATTTTATATGAATAAATCAATAAAAATACAAGCAAGAAGTTTAACCACTAGAGGTCAGCAGAAACATATTCTGCCCGTCTTACTCTTTAAATGGTCTGTTCACCCAAAATCCCAAAGAGCATCATCTCACATACCACTGGTGAATCAAGGGCTTTTACAAAGATTTGGTTTGAATCATGTCTGAGATTTTTACTTGCATCACAGAACATTTGAGGTGAACAGAATTCAGTTGTTGAAATTTGACATTTAACAGGAAGAACATCAGCGGAAGTATATTTTAAACCCATGATCCACACTGTCGTGTATTCCGACTCCAGTGAAAGTGGATTTTTGTGGCAGGTCAGTATGTTTACTTCTCATAGGAGAGAGTCCTTCCTCTGTGCGTTGGAGTTCAGATCATATCACTGACCGTTTATATAAAGCACCTATATATATATAATATAATAAAATATAATATTACGACATGCATGCCATAAATTCCGTATAACTTATATTATTATAAATTATAACTTTATTACTATTATGAAAAAGCATATATATATATTCAAGCATTAATCTTAATTGCTGAGCCATATGATAGCGTAAAAAACCTTGTTCATAAAAACACATTACATAACGATGAATAAGCGAGTCTTCTACATTGGGGGAAATCGAGACGCTGTCCCGTCGCCCCGCCTCCCCTTTACAGCAGGCGTGAGAGAAACCGTCCCCGCTGCTCGACACCGAGTTGTAAAAAGGAAACTTCGCAGGCGGTGCTTCCTGTGTGCTGGACCCGAAAGCAGGAGAGAGACCATGGAGCCCCGTGCAAAGCAAATTGTCCTCAGTCTCCTGTCAGTGCTGAGTGTCTGTGCTGCTGCTGCTGCTGACCCACATGGTGAGTACACCACCAGAAAGTAACTGGGAAAACAAGTGACATGCCTGCAGCTTTGTTAACCTGTAGAACCTGTGCTCAGTTAGACTCTCGCTGCACTCAGGCGTCACCTTACACCCACATTTGGTGACAGCCTCTGTGTTCAAAGGTGAAAACAATATCCCATGCACATTAGCAGTTTTAACCATTTAGGAAGAACCTGCTTCAAGTTAATCCAATATATGGGAAAGAGTGTATCGTTACCAGACTTGCGTAATATGTTACAACAGAAGTTCAATTGAGGTCTAGAGATTAGATGCCAAACACAAGCAAACTTTGAGGATGATGATTATTATTATCCTTGTTTGTCATTGTTGACATGCTGCAGGCCGATAAGTATTTATGAGAAAACTAATTGAAGCGTCACATTCAGATTCTCTACTGAGTCCCACTATATTCTGACAGCACCTGAAGTTCACACGAAGCTCGGGAGCCTGAGAGGTGAGTATGTGAGTGTAAAGGGGAAGGAGCCCGGGGTCCACGCCTTCCTGGGTGTCCCGTTTGCCAAGCCACCCATAGGCCCTGCTCTGAGACTGGCTGCACCCCAGCCTGCAGAGGGATGGGAGGGAACGAGAGACGCTACCAAGCAGCCGCCCATGTAAGGCATCCATGTGCTCCAGCTGTTCCATGTCCCACCGGTGGGAATCACGTCCAATACTTGTTGATGAAATACTTCTCCCTTTCAGTTGTGTTCAGAATAAAGAGATGCTTTTATATCTGATTGAGAACGTCGACATTGGGGTGGCACATGTTCCAGACATTTCAGAAGACTGCCTCTACCTCAACATCTACACGCCTGCAAACAGAGCTCAAGATGCCACGCTCCCGGTAAGAAGTCCTTGTTGCATGTGTGAACGCAGATGTCTGAGTGCGTTCCTCTGGATTATCTGCTGACTTTCTCTGCCTGTCCCCCAAGTATAAAGTCTGCAGAAAGTCCAGAGGAGCCGATGTGTGTGCAAAAATGAAAAAGTATATCTCAGTCTGAAAAAGCGGAGCCATACACATAGAAGACACCGACCAAGATGTCAAGAGAGTTTGTGGGGATAAGAGCTGAGTCGATGTACTGTAAACAAAATCAATCACTAAGGTTTAGCTCTGGAAAAGTTTAGTTACTGTTCCTGAGGTTGTCGGTTTGATTGCTTTTAAGAAATTCATAATGTCTAAACATGAGGGTGTTTCTGTATTTTAACAGGTCATGGTCTGGATCCATGGCGGAGGGTTTACTTTGGGGTCAGCCTCAATTTACGATGGTTCCGCCCTGGCTGCTTACCAGGATGTGGTCGTAGTTATGATCCAGTACCGCTTGGGATTCCTGGGCTTCCTAAGGTAAAAAACTATTGGACTTACTAAGCACAGTTACAATGAAAATACAAGGATTACAAAATGGGAAAATCTGGATACTTTACCAGCTTGTGCGAACGTAGCCTGGTAGACTATAACTACATGGTTCTATGCAGCACTGGAGATGAGCACATGTCCGGGAACTTTGGCTTGTTGGACCAGGTTGAAGCTCTGAGGTGGACCCAGCAGCACATTCACAACTTTGGCGGAGACCCAGATTCAGTAACGATAGTTGGGGAGTCTGCTGGTGGAGTGAGCGTGTCCCTCCTGGTAAGGATCAATCTGCAGAGATGGGACCTCAAAGTAACACTGTGCAAGTTTTCTTTTTTTTATCTTGAAGGTCCAGTGTGTAAGATTTAGGGGAAAGGGGCTGAAATTGATTCTAAAATAATCCTAGTGATGTTTTCACTAGTGTGTTTCATCTAAATTGGACGAATTGTTGTTTTCTTTACCCTAGAATGGGCCCTTTATATTGAAATACTTTATATTTACATCGGGGGCGGGTCCTCTCTACGGAGGCCGCCATGTTTTTTTAAAGTAGCACAAACTGGACAAAGTAAACACCTTTTGAGTTTTTTTGACAACTTAAGGCTACCACAGGTTCTCTTTCATTTAGGTCAGTGCAGAGTCACAGCTGTCACTTCTTCTGATGCTTTCACCAACAGCTCCTCTCACCATTGACCGAAGGCCTGCTCCACCGTGGCATCGCTGAGAGCGGCACTGCTGCAATGGATACAATCTTGATAAGTGATCCTCTTCCAATGGCACAGGTGAAGCATCTATGTACATACTTAATTGTGCAAACATTGATCAGTGCATAAGAATATAATTTGATTTCTGAATTGCTGAGATGGATCCTCTTGTATCTTTCCTCAGATGGTAGCAAATAGATCTGGCTGTAGCCTGGAAAGCACAGAGAAGATCAGCCACTGCTTGAAAAACCTTGACTTCAATTCTGTTGTGACTATTGCAAAGGTGAGATATATTATATGCACAGCCGATGTGATTAATTGACCGTGTGACTATGTCCTCTGTAAGATTCCTGTGAAATATAATCTTTCTTTTTTATTCTCCAGGATGAAACCTTGAGATTTGGTGTAAACGTTGATGGACACTTTCTGAATCAAACTGTGAATGAGATTTTCCTGAAAAAGGAATTTCCCACTGTGCCTTTAATGACCGGTGTTAATAATGATGAAGGTGGCTGGTTACTTCCAAGTGTAAGTGCTAAGTGCATGATTGTTCCTGAAATATGTTGCTGATGTTCACTTGTTTGGCTGCTGTGCGTGTCTAGAACCTTAATTGCAGCTGCCTCTTCCCTCAGTTTATGTGTCCTCCAAACTGGACAGAGGGATTAGATCGGGAGCAGGTGGTCAACGTAATCTTAATGTTTTTCAGTGATGTAAGACAAACACTGCTACACATTACGGCATCACTCTTTTTTTATCTTCTTAAAAAGTTTCTTAAACAAACGTGTTTATTGTTTTTTCTCAAGCCCAAAACTGCAATCATCAGAGATATGATTTTAGATGAATACATCGGAACCGGTGAAGATCGAGTGAAAAACAGAAATGGATTCACTCAGTTGCTGGGAGATATGTTATTTAACATTCCAGCTATCAAGACTGCTAATGCCCACAGAGGTAATTTTCTATACATGCTAATGTAAATGTATTTAATATGACATATTAATATGAGTATTAGGGCTATAGTGTAGGAAAAAAATGTCGAGTAATATTTCGAGAAAAATTAATATATATTATAGAAATTCAGCTGTGTTATTACGAGAATAAATTCATAATATTATGAGAATTAAGGAATTTAATGAGAAAACAGCCATTATATTACACAAATAAGGTTGTGATATTACAAGGGTAAATTTGTAATATTACAACAATAAAGTTGTAAATTTACAAGAAAAACAGCTATCATATTTCGAAAATGGAACATTTTGTAAATAAGCAGCAAGGAGAACCAGTCCTTGAGTAACTAAGAAATGATTTCCTCCTCAACAAAAGATGCAATTTCTCCCAAGACTGAGTTGTTCTTTTTTCAGAATTGACACATTTTGTTGCACAATCTTTTTCAAAGTCCCGATATTTATGATAATGTGGTGCTGATGAGCCAAAAGTTAAGCATCTTGTTAAGTATAACTTAAGTATAACTTAACAAGATGCTCCACATTCCTCAATTTAACACTGGAGACAGATGTTCACCTTATAAAATAACATAACCTAAACCAAATACTTTTTCATATTTTCATCACCAAGTCTCTGATTATTTTCCTTCCTGTCGCAATTAAAGAAGCATCAATTAATATTTATCGTCCCACATTTTCATAAACAAGATCTACTGTATCCCACTCATTTATCTGCCACCAGATGCAGGCGCCCCTGTATACCTGTATGAGTACCATCATGCTCCCAGTGCCCTGAAGGCAAAAAGGCCAAGCTTTGTTGGGTGTGACCATGGAGATGAAATCTTCACAGTATCAGGATTCTGTTTCACAACCACCCATGTCAAATTACTTGGTAAGCTCAATGTAAAACTTACTGGCTCAATAGACCACCAGATATGTGGTGATCTGTTGTGGTTTGTGTTCATGGTTAAGTGTTTTACCACATTATCATTGTTTCAGATAAATGCCCAGAAGAGGAGGAAGATTTTAGCAGAATCATGATGAGCTACTGGGGCAACTTTGCTCGCACAGGGTATGTATGACCTCGAATCAAATACATATATGTTGTGATTATTATAACTTAAGCGTGGCATCGTTTTGTCCCTGCGTGCGCGCGTGTGTGTGAGCGCACGCTCAGGGTTCGGGTTAGGGTGACCCACGGATTGTCATTCTCCTGGGGTCATTGAGACCCACAGAGAAGCCGGTGTGTTTCTCCCGAGATCACAATTGGAATCAGCTGTATTGTCAAGCAATTCCCCAACCCCAACATGTGTGCGCGTGTATAGGGATATAAATAGATTACTAACAATAAAGTCAGGACACGTCCGTGTGCTGTTCTCCCTGACGATGTCACGTCAAGCGCGTTTCACCAGAGAACAGGTTCTCCAACAGCTGTTCTCCCAGCAACAATCCTCTGAACCGGAAGAGGATGCAGAAGAGCAAGACCGAGAAGCGGACCGAGAAGCGGACCGAGAAGAAGACAGAGACGACGACGACGAAGACGGCGATGAAGACTACGACCCAGTGCGGGATGCTGCGGCAGATTCATCATTGTGCTCATCCTCAGAAGAAGATGAAGAAGAAGAAGAAGAAGAAGACTGAGGCGAAGGAGAAGGAGAAGACCACCACCACCACCACCACTGGACTCGTGGAAAGAGAGACCTTCCTGTCAAGAAACGGAGAAATAACATGGTCAGGGCTGCTGCTCCTCCTCCTCCTCTGCTGCGGCTCAAAGCCGCCGCCGCCGCTACGCCCATCGGGGTCCCCCCGGGCCCCACGACGCACGCGACGTCCCGCGCCCATGACGTAGCCTCGACGGCAGAGAACATCATCCTGGAGATGACGAATCTGGAGGGTCGTCGAAAATATGGCGACGACTGGAAAGGGATGGACTATTTCGTGCCACGATGCCGCTCAAAGTCTTTCACACGTACTCCAGACTGCTGCCCTTCGACGGCCGCGAGACGAGACACGCGGCGGACAAATTGGCGGCCATACGAGAGGTCTGGCACCCACGCAGCTGCCGCGCCTCTACAACCCGGGGCCCGAAGTGACCGTGGACGAGCAACTGGTTCCGTTCAGAGGTAATTCTTTTTTTTCGTTTTTTTGATATTATTATGTTATGTTATGTTATGTTATGTTATGTTAAGTAGCTATAGCTATCTAGCGGCTGCTAGTCCTCGTCCTCATCTCCTCTCATCTCTTCTCCTCTCCTGTCAACATTCGCCTCTCCTCTCCTCTCCTCTCCTCCTCCTCCTCTTCTTCTCCCCAGGCCGGTGTCCTTTCCGACAGTACATGCCCAGCAAGCCGGCGAAATACGGGATCAAGTCGTGGGTGGCCTGCGACGCCAAATCCAGCTACGCTTGGAAGATGCAAGTCTACACCGGAAAGCCGAGCGGCGGACGCCCGGAGAGGAACCAGGGCATGTGGGTCATGCTCGATGTCACGGAGGGACTGCGCAGTCGCAACGTCACGTGCGACAATTACTTCACCTCCTACGAACTCGCGCGGCAGCTCCTGGAGAGGAAGATCACCGTGGTCGGCACGGTTCGGAAGAACAAGCCCGAGCTCCCGACCGGGCTGCTCGCGGTCAAGGGAAGAGAGGTGTTCTCATCCAGGTTCGCCTTCACGCCCACCGCCACTCTGGTGTCCTACATCCCAAAGAAAAACAAGAACGTGGTGCTCTTGAGCATGCGGCACGCGGAGGCCGACGTCAGCAACCGCGAGGACGGGAAACCGGTCATCGTCCTGGACTACAACCGCAACAAAGGAGGCGTGGACAACCTAGACAAGGTGATCGGAATGTACAGCTGCAGGAGGATGACCGCGCGCTGGCCCCTGGTCGTCTTCCACAACATCCTCGACGTCTCTTCGTACAACACCTTCGTGATATGGAGAGAGATCAACCCCGACTGGATGCCGGGCAAGCGGAACAAGCGGAGGGTGTTCCTCGAGCAGCTGGGAAAGACTCGTGACACCGTTCATCGCACGAAGGGAGCGCATCCCCCGCACGGAAGCGTCCGCCGCGGTTGTGAAGGCTGTGAAAGCCGCCGCTGCCGCCGCCGCCACACGGAGAGCTCTTGACCACGACGACGCTCGACCCGAGCGTCCGGCCTCCTCCCTAGCCCTAGTCGCCGCCGCAGCAGCCCCGCTCGGGGCGAGTAAGAGGAAGAGGTGTCAGATATGCCCCACGAAAAAGGACTGTAAAACTCACACCGTGTGCCGCAGGTGTAACAAATACATCTGCAAGGGCTGCTCACTTGTCTATTGCCCTACGTGTGTGTGCTAATATGTGGTGGGCTATGTGAGGGGGGGTGTTAGGGTCCACAGTCGGAGGAGGAGGAGGAGGAGGAGTGGGGACAACACAACAAGGGTTGGTTATCAGAAAAAATATTCAATATTAATATTACAAATATGAATATTAACTTTAATTGACAGTAAAGCTACCTCGGGGCACCACCCTTCATAAGAATGGAAAAGATAGCCAATTTATTGATTAAGTCTTGTTTAAGTACTAACTACAAATTTGGAACTCTGATTAATAATTAAATTAATAACTTTAACCAAAATTATCACATCAATAGTTAGCAAAGTTGAAGGATATGTAGTTATTGACAGTGTAGAGGTTGGCAAAATTCACCCTTATGCAACATTGATGAAGACACGTGTGTGTTAAAGAAAAACATTGATAAATAAAAAATAATTATAGTTAATTAAAGTATAAACACACAAACTAACTGAAAGTGTACTTAGTATATACAGATGTGCAGATGAGTGTGTGAGTAAGTGTGCTTTCAAAATGGCAGCTGGCCACTATGAAGACCCCCTGGAGGGTTGGGATCATGTGGCTGAGATCAAATGTACGTGTTAAGTTTCGGGGGAGATGAGTGTGTGAGGTGTTGGTGCCAGGTCAGAGAAAGTAGTTAGGTGCATGCAAAGAAAGAGTCTGATTCTATGACGAGCATAAAAGAGCTAACATTAGCTTTCAAATAACGTATTACCAAAGATCACAACAGCAATCAAACTTATAAAACATCACATGAATAGAATTGAACAGTCCTGTGCGTAGCCTAGTGTAATGAGCCCAGTTGTGTCACCAGATCATGAAAATGGGAAAAAAAGGTCCTTTTTGAGATGCTGTTTGAAGTCCAGTGAAGTGGTCTTGCTGGTTGTGGTTCCTGTGGTTGTACATTTGCTGGTCACACTTTGTGTCATGGCCAATTGCTTGTGCTGAGGTTCTTAGGCAGGCTCTTGCGTCACTGCCTTTTGGAAGGTTTTAGCAGTCTGCTCCAGGCATCCCTGCTTGGAGGTCGAAAGGGCTTGGGTAGGGAGAGGTAACCCTCTTCTCCAGGAGTAGAGAAGAGAGAGAAGACAGGGGGAACTGGGCTTTTATTGGCCTGGTGACGTCATGGGGCACACAGGGACCAAGAGTGGTGGAAAGGTGTGTCCAGGGGCAGGTTTAACACCTAGGTGTGAAGATGAAGCCCCCTGGGAGACTGAGTTCTTGAACCTCTCCTTTGTCTTCAGAACAAAGGAAACATGTGGCTGCAGGCTTTTGGCTACACATGTTGGCCCAACTATATATACATAGAGATAAGACAAACGTATCTATAACCTGTGTGTTTGTGTGTGCACGCTTGTGTAGTTCTCCTAATGGGCACGGCCTTGTCCACTGGCCTAAGTATGGAGCAGAAGAAGAATACCTGTCGATCGCACTGAAGGAGCAGACACCTGCTCGGCAGCTGAAGAAGGAGCAGTTTGTCTTCATGACTCAGACCCTCCCAGAGAAGCTCCGACAATACGCAGAGCAGATGGAGCGCAGCGAGCTGTAGAAGAGTCCGCTCTCCTTTCACCATTCCATCCACTTTTAAATCATTAACCACAAACAAGTATGGTAGATATACTATGAGACATTTGTGAAGGGGGGAAATAAAAATTCTTACCAACTGAAAAACCCTTGTTGTAATTATTGTAACCTTTAGGATGTATCATACATTGTATATTATTAAATTAAATGTCCTCATAAAGTTTTGAAATTCAATCAAACTATTAGCCTTCAAAACGTTTGCCTGTCAGTTGTAATAAGTTAAAGTTGTGGAAATATATATTTATCCTGCTTATATTGATCATCAGTTTCAAACTAGGGCAAATATCTTGAAGGAATACGAAAGTGTGATGTGTTAGTTATCGACCTATGTTAACATGAACTTGTTTTAAGGCTGTCACTCCAGTGAAAGTGGATTTTTGTGGCAGGTCAGTGTGTTTACTTCTCAGAGGAGAGAGTCCTTCCTCTGTGCGTTGGAGTTAAGATCATATCACTGACCTTTTTATATAAAGCACCTATATATAATATAATAAAATATAATATTACGACATACATGTCATCAATTTCGTATAACTTATATTATTAGAAATTGTAACTTTATTACTGTTATGAAATAGCATAAATATATATTCAAGCATTAATCTTAATTGATGAGCCATGTGATAGTGTAAAAAAACGTGTTAATAAAAACACATTACATAACGATGAATTAGCGAGTCTTCTACATTGAGGGAAATCGAGACGCTGTCCCGTCGCCCCGCCTCCCCTTTACAGCAGGCGCGCTCCCGTGCGTGAGAGACACCGAGTTGTCCAGAGGAAACTTCGCAGGCGGTGCTTCCTGTGTGCTGGACCGAAAGCAGGAGAGAGACCATGGAGCCCCGTGCAAAGCAAACTGTCCTCAGTCTCCTGTCAGTGCTGAGTGTCTGTGCTGCTGCTGCTGCTGACCCACATGGTGAGTACACCACCAGAAAGTAACTGTGAAGACAAGTGACATGCCTGCAGCTTTGTTAACATGTACCGTTACCAGACTTGCGTAATATGTTACAACATCCTCTGACAGAAGTTCAATTGAGGTCTAGACTCTAGAGCAGGGGTATTCAACTAAAATGTAAAGAGGTCCAGTTAGAGAAAATTTCTTGAAGCAAAGGTCCGGAAGATCATAATGTCTAACTATTTAGTGTGATATATATTTAAGTAGCCTAGTAGTTGTATCAACATCTGCATGTACTAAATACCTGACTGTCAAATCAAATGAATTCAGTACGATTCAAAAACTTTGACAATATTTATTGTCACGTAACATAGAACTGAACATATATGTATGATTGCAGATATGTATAATGTTCTCTCATTAACTAAATAAAAGTAGGGCTGCATTTCAAAATAAGAGAAAATAAATAAAATGTGAAAATTGTGCATATTCAAATAAAGGGCTTAACTTCAGAAAAATGAAATAAAGGGAGCAAAAGCTTGAATTTCCCTTTTTCTGTTTCACATCTTGACTCAAAAGTCTCAACCAATTTTACAGATAATAAATCTCAACACATCTTAACAATTGAACAGTTTTAGAATCACTTTCTTCCCCTCCTATAACCTGTGTGTTTGTGTGTGCACGCTTGTGTAGTTCTCGTAATGGGCACGGCCTTGTCCACTGGCCTAAGTATGGTGATCTCTCATAATACATGAAACGCATTACCTTTGGATCTGATTACACTGTTAGTCTGAAGAACTGGTGCTCCGTCCAGTTTGAATATGTCCGTCACAGCACTTATCAGTTCACATTTTAATGTGCCCTTTTACCTTACATCCACTGGTGATACTGTGCGTTCAAAGGTGAACATCATGTCACACGCACACTGCTCCTTTTCATGATTTAAGATAACCTTTTGTTATACTGACTTCATGCTCACGTCAAATGACCAATACAGTGCTTGGACTGAGGGTGTGTCCCCCACTCACCCACAGGTAGAAAATGACCAGGAATGTGTGATATGATACAACCTCCTCGTGAAGAACCTGAATGTTTGGAGACCTTTTTTGTTACATTTGTTATATTTGTTACATATCTAAACTTCATGATTTTGTCCTTGTGAAGCGTCACATTCAGATTCTCTACTGAGTCCCACTATATTCTGACAGCACCTGAAGTTCACACGAAGCTCGGGAGCCTGAGAGGTGAGTATGTGAGTGTAAAGGGGAAGGAGCCCGGGGTCCACGCCTTCCTGGGTGTCCCGTTTGCCAAGCCACCCATAGGCCCTGCTCTGAGACTGGCTGCACCCCAGCCTGCAGAGGGATGGGAGGGAACGAGAGATGCTACCAAGCAGCCGCCCATGTAAGGCATCCATGTGCTCCAGCTGTTCCATGTCCCACCGGTGGGAATCACGTCCAATACTTGTTGATGAAATACTTCTCCCTTTCAGTTGTGTTCAGAATAAAGAGATGCTTTTAGATGTGATTGAGAAATTGGACATTGGGGTGGCACATGTTCCAGACATTTCAGAAGATTGCCTCTACCTCAACATCTACACGCCTGCAAACAGAGCTCAAGATGCCACGCTCCCGGTAAGAAGTCCTTGTTGCATGTGTGTGCAAAAATGAAAAAATATATCTCAGTCTGAAAAAGCGGAGCCATACACATAGAAGACACCGACCAAGATGTCAAGAGAGTTTGTGGGGATAAGAGCTGAGTCAATGTACTGTAAACAAAATCCATCACTAAGGTTTAGCTCTGGAAAAGTTTAGTTACTGTTCCTGAGGTTGTCGGTTTGATTGCTTTTAAGAAATTCATAATGTCTAAACATGAGGGTGTTTCTGTATTTTAACAGGTCATGGTCTGGATCCATGGCGGAGGGTTTACTTCGGGGTCAGCCTCAATTTACGATGGTTCCGCCCTGGCTGCTTACCAGGATGTGGTCGTAGTTATGATCCAGTACCGCTTGGGATTCCTGGGCTTGCTCAGGTAAAAAACTATTGGACTTACTAAGCACAGTTACAATGAAAATACAAGGATTACAAAATGGGAAAATCTGGATACTTTACCAGCTTGTGCGAACGTAGCCTGGTAGACTATAACTACATGGTTCTATGCAGCACTGGAGATGAGCACATGTCCGGGAACTTTGGCTTGTTGGACCAGGTTGAAGCTCTGAGGTGGACCCAGCAGCACATTCACAACTTTGGCGGAGACCCAGATTCAGTAACGATATTTGGGGAGTCTGCTGGTGGAGTGAGCGTGTCCCTCCTGGTAAGGATCAATCTGCAGAGATGGGACCTCAAAGTAACACTGTGCAAGTTATTTTTCTTTTTTTTATCTTGAAGGTCCAGTGTGTAAGATTTAGGGGAAAGGGGCTGAAATTGATTCTAAAATAATCCTAGTGATGTTTTCACGAGTGTGTTTCATCTAAATTGGACGAATTGTTGTTTTCTTTACCCTAGAATGGGCCCTTTATATTAAAATACTTTATATTTACATCGGGGGCGGGTCCTCTCTACGGAGGCCGCCATGTTTTTTTAAAGTAGCACAAACTGGACAAAGTAAACACCTTTTGAGTTTTTTTGACAACTTAAGGCTACCACAGGTTCTCTTTCATTTAGGTCAGTGCAGAGTCACAGCTGTCACTTCTTCTGATGCTTTCACCAACAGCTCCTCTCACCATTGACCGAAGGCCTGCTCCACCGTGGCATCGCTGAGAGCGGCACTGCTGCAATGGATATACTCTTGATAAGTGATCCTCTTCCAATGGCACAGGTGAAGCATCTATGTACATACTTAATTGTGCAAACATCGATCAGTGCATAAGAATATAATTTGATTTCTGAATTGCTGAGATGGATCCTCTTGTATCTCAGATGATAGCAAATAGATCTGGCTGTAGCCTGGAAAGCACAGAGAAGATCAGCCACTGCTTGAAAAACCTCGACTTCAATTCTGTTGTGACATTTGCAAAGGTGAGATATATTATATGCACAGCCGATGTGATTAATTGACCGTGTGCCTATGTCCTCTGTAAGATTCCTGTGAAATATAATCTTTTTTTTTTATTCTCCAGGATGAAACCTTGAGATTTGGTGTAAACGTTGATGGACACTTTCTGAATCAAACTGTGAATGAGATTTTCCTGAAAAAGGAATTTCCCACTGTGCCTTTAATGACCGGTGTTAATAATGATGAAGGTGGCTGGTTACTTCCAAGTGTAAGTGCTAAGTGCATGATTGTTCCTGAAATATGTTGCTGATGTTCACTTGTTTTGCTGCTGTGTGTGTCTAGAACCTTAATTGCAGCTGCCTCTTCCCTCAGCTTTTTGGTCCTCCAAACTGGACAGAGGGATTAGATCGGGAGCAGGTGGTCAACATAATCTCCATGTTTTTCAGTGATGTAAGACAAACACTGCTACACATTACGGCATCACTCTTTTTTTTATCTTGCTCAAGTTTCTTAAACAAACGTGTTCATTGTTTTTTCTCAAGCCCAAAACTGCAATCATCAGAGATATGATTTTAGATGAATACATCGGAACCGGTGAAGATCGAGTGAAAAACAGAAATGGATTCACTCAGTTGCTGGGAGATATGTTATTTAACATTCCAGCTATCAAGACTGCTAATGCCCACAGAGGTAATTTTCTATACATGCTAATGTAAATGTATTTAATATGACATATTAATGAGTATTAGGGCTATAGTGTAGGAAAAACAATTGACATTTCAAGAATGAAGTCGTAATATTTCGAGAAAAATTAATATTTATGTTACAGAAATTCAGTTGTGTTATTACGAGAAAAATTCATAATATGAGAATTAAGTTGGAATTTAATGAGAAAACAGCCATTATATTACACAAACAAGGTTGTGATATTACAAGGGTTAATTTGTAATATTACCACAATAAAGTTGTAAATTTACATGAAAAACAGCTATCATATTTCAAAAATGGAAACTTTTGTAAATAAGCAACAAGGAGAACCAGTCCTTGAGTAACTAAGAAATGATTTCCTCCCAAGACTGAGCTGAATTGACACATTTTGTTACACAATCTTTTTCAAAGTCCCGATATTTATGATAATGTGGTGCTGATGAGCCAAAAGTTCACACAGCTCCACATTCCTCAATTTAACACTGGAGACAGATGTTCACCTTATAAAGTAACATAACCTAAACCAAATACTTTTTCATATTTTCATCACCAAGTCTCTGATTATTTTCCTTCCTGTCGCAATTAAAGAAGCATCATTTACAATTTATCATCCCACATTTTCATAAACAAGATCTACTGTATCCCACCCATTTATCTGCCACCAGATGCAGGCGCCCCTGTATACCTGTATGAGTACCATCATGCTCCCAGTGCCCTGAAGGCAAAAAGGCCAAGCTTTGTTGGGAGTGACCATGCAGATGAAATCTTCACAGTATCAGGATTCTGTTTCACAACCACCCATGTCAAATTACTTGGTAAGCTCAATGTAAAACTTACTGGCTCAATAGACCACCAGATATGTGGTGATCTGTTGTGGTTTGTGTTCATGGTTAAGTGTTTTACCACATTATCATTGTTTCAGATAAATGCCCAGAAGAGGAGGAAGATTTTAGCAGAATCATGATGAGCTACTGGGGCAACTTTGCTCGCACAGGGTATGTATGACCTTGAATCAAATACATATATGTTGTGATTATTAATAATTAAATTAATAACTTTAACCAAAATTATCACATCAATAGTTAGCTAAATTGAAGGATATGTAGTTATTGACAGTGTAGAGGTTGGCAAAATTCACCCTTATGCAACATTGATGAAGACACGTGTGTTAAAGAAAAACATTGATAAATAAAAACTAATAAAAGTATAAACACACAAACTATCTGAAATTGTACTTAGTATATACAGATGTGCAGATGTGTGTGTGAGTAAGTGTGCTTTCAAAATGGCAGCTGGCCATTATGAAGACCCCCTGGAGGGTTGGGATCATGTGGCTGTGATCAAATGTATGTGATAAGTTTCGGGGGAGATGAGTGTGTGAGGTGTTGGTGCCAGGTCAGAGAAAGTCATGCAAAGAAAGAGTCTGATTCTATGACGAGCATAAAAGAGCTAACATTAGCTTTCAAATAACGTATTACCAAAGATCACAACAGCAATCAAACTTATAAAACATCACATGAATAGAATTGAACAGTCCTGTGCGTAGCCTAGTGTAATGAGCCCAGTTGTGTCACCAGATCATGAAAATGGGAAAAAAAGGTCCTTTTTGAGATGCTGTTTGAAGTCCAGTGAAGTGGTCTTGCTGGTTGTGGTTCCTGTGGTTGTACATTTGCTGGTCACACTTTGTGTCATGGCCAATTGCTTGTGCTGAGGTTCTTAGGCAGGCTCTCGTGTCACTGCCTTTTGGAAGGTTTTAGCAGTCTGCTCCAGGCATCCCTGCTTAGAGGTCGAAAGGGCTTGGGTAGGGAGAGGTAACCCTCTTCTCCAGGAGTAGAGGAGAGAGAGAAGACAGGGGGAACTGGGCTTTTATTGGCCTGGTGACGTCATGGGGCACACAGGGACCAATAGTGGTGGAAAGGTGTGTCCAGGGGCAGGTTTAACACCTAGGTGTGAAGATGAAGCCCCCTGGGAGACTGTGTTCTGGATACATGGCTACACATGTCGGCCCAACTATATATACATGGAGATAAGACAAACGTATCTATAACCTGTGTGTTTGTGTGTGCACGCTTGTGTAGTTCTCCTAATGGGCACGGCCTTGTCCACTGGCCTAAGTATGGAGCAGAAGAAGAATACCTGTCGATCGCACTGAAGGAGCAGACACCTGCTCGGCAGCTGAAGAAGGAGCAGTTTGTCTTCATGACTCAGACCCTCCCAGAGAAGCTCCGACAATACGCAGAGCAGATGGAGCGCAGCGAGCTGTAGAAGAGTCCGCTCTCCTTTCACCATTCCATCCACTTTTAAATCATTAACCACAAACAAGTATGGTAGATATACTATGAGACATTTGTGAAGGGGGGAAATAAAAATTCTTACCAACTGAAAAACCCTTGTTGTAATTATTGTAACCTTTAGGATGTATCATACATTGTATATTATTAAATTAAATGTCCTCATAAAGTTTTGAAATTCAATCAAAGTATTAGCCTTCAAAACGTTTGCCTGTCAGTTGTAATAAGTTAAAGTTGTGGAAATATATATTTATCCTGCTTATATTGATCATCAGTTTCAAACTAGGGCAAATATCTTTAAGGAATAAGAAAGTGTGATATGTTAGTTATCGACCTATGTTAACATGAACTTGTTTTAAGGCTGTTTGTACTTATGACGCACACTCTGGTCATTTGTTCGAGGGTTAAATAGAAAAACAGAGGAACACGTACCACCAAGATTAACGCAGACCTTCTGCAATATATCACAAATGAAAACATAACATTTTGGGTGGTTTTCATATATCAGAGGGCTTGTGTATTGTAGGTGTCTTTGAGATACATCCATATGTTATCTATACTGCTAATCCTTAAAGGATTTTAGGGGCCTGGATCTAATCCCAGCCGACATTGGTCAAGAGGCGGTCTACGCCCTGGAGAGGTCGCCAGTGTATCGCTGGGCGAACATACAGAGATAACCTAACCCCAACCTGCATGTCTTTGGACTGTTGGGGGAAGCCAGAGGAAACACACACAGACACGGGTAGAACATGCGAAATCCACACAGAACACTATGAGATACAGTATCAAAATTTCAACAGTGGCACTTAAGATAAACACAGTAGTGGATAATTGAGAATGTTCTCTTCTTTTACAGCGATGTTGCACATACAGCACAAACCATAGAAACACAGATGACAGGGCTCTTTTCAGTTTGTTTTTTTTATTACTGAGAAGAGCGCTTAAGCTGGAAAGCTCCCTGAAGTCGGATGTGAGCAGTTTAATAGGTCAATCTTATGTTTGTTTTTCACTAAATCAGGCGTATGGCATTTAAAATAGTACAAAGCAACACTTTTCAAAGGCAAATCACTCAAGTAGCCGGGTGCAGAGGGCTTACAGACATGGAAATGGATTCAAAATAAGTACTTCAGTTGAGAGGAAATCATAATGCAATATTTTTTCTTCCTCTTTTTTTTTGCAAATTTAGCAAAGTTGCAGTCTGATATAAAAGTGTTGGCCAGTGGTTTTGAATGATTCACTATTTTCCCCCGAAAAGTGCACTTGGAGTAAGAAAGCTACCGGGCATTACCATCAGGCCGTAATGAGACACACAGACACTTGATACTTTGAGATGCACTTTGAGCCATTGGTCTGGGTAATGTTCAGCAAGCTTGGCCTCAAGTTTGAAATACGTTGGAAGAGAGGAGGGAATATCTTTGCAGGCATAAAGCCAGGCAAACAACATGTCAGCCATTTCAAACAAACCACAACTTAAATACGTTTCAAAAAGGTAAAATACGTTTCTGTTTCAGCCCACGATTATATAAGCACGTAAACTGTATAATTTAGAAACTATAATTCAATTCACAGTATGTTAATACATTATATTATTGTATTGCAGTTCAGTTTTCAGACCTACATAATATCTTGTCAGGTGTGGTGACATCAAAACTATGTGTGATGTGGGAACGTGAGCTGGAGCATACTGCTGAAAAATATATGGTTAGAGTACAAAGGACGAAAACATATCACCCTGTGCCAAACTGGCTGCTGAAGCTACAGTGTTCGATAAGACAGCACGTCCTTGCCTGTCAATGGTTGGAAAATTACACAGTTGTAAAAGTCACTCAGTATTCCTATTGGACAAATGAAGATAAAGAAGGCAACTTAATACATTTTAATAGACGTTTTTAACTGACTTGTGGCAAAAACACCTGAGATGCTGCCTTTTTCTAAATTCAGATGTCTTGAACGCAAAAATAAAAACAAAAAAAACAAATAAAAAAGCAAGACATGCTGCTCCACGAAACGAAAACATCATGTTCAGGTAATGTTTATGAGTGTGGTATGATTAGATCTAAAAGAAAAATGCAGCATGCAGGTCAATATGATGGGCACTGAAAGTATTATAAGACTAAATATATATATATATATATATATACACACATACATATATATAGTCTTATAATATTAATATTATATATAAGAATACATTGGATACCTTTATCCTCTTCAAGCACTACTAAGTACAGACATGGTTTTAGAATCAGAGGCACGTACAGTTCGATCCATAATAAGTGGTTGAGAAATACTTTTTCTCCTGCAGGGAATAAATAAATAAATTAAAAACCTGTGACCTGTTTTCATGCTGCACCGTAGGATTAAGGTCACGCAAAAGTGAGGTGTTGACGTCGCCTTGAGAGACATTTCAAAGTTCTCGTATGGGAACAGGAGCGCGGTGTGCTAGGTCAGGGTGACATAACTAGCGTCATTGGACAGTAAAACACTACTTCGTGAAACATAGACGATATCCTGGAGAGTTAAGGGCATGAGCTAATGTGATAGTAATATTGTCAGCAGAGGTGATTCGTGTGCGACACTTGTTGTTAACGCATTGTGTTGTGGGAGGAGACTAAAGCTTGGTGCATCAGGATGTCCAGGACTGCATGTTGTGCAGCATGGCCTCAAATCGCTCCATGTCCGGGGCGTGAGCGTGGGCCAGTTGGTCCGTGAGGCGACTGTACAGACTGAAAGACTTCAGCTCCAGCCAGATGAAACCAAAGCGGTCCTCATCAAACAGCACAAAGAGCCCCGGGGTGCGCTCTGGGCTCGTAAAGCCGTGCCCCGCGATCAGGCCTGTCCCATAGAAGCTGAAATGGAGGAACACCAATTCATCAATATTTTGACGGATATCCATTCGGTAATAGACTCTGCTTTAACATACAGAGTAAAGAAAAATTATGATGGTTATGATATTTTACTTTAACTCATAAGAACTATTTTCAATAATGATTTATAGCAACCACCTTAAATATTAATGCAGATAAACTGATAAAGGAACCTTCAGTGAGTGGGCGATAATAATAATAATTCTAGTATAGCATACAACCAAATACAATGACGAAAAATAATATAAAAACATATAAAGTGTTCTTGCAGGATGCTTGTAATAAATAATCGGTCACAAAACCAAACAACTGGTTTTGTTCATCTATGAGTGTTAACTACATTTTACAGCGGGTCACCAACTACCAAGCAGGTCAGTGGTTCGATCCCCTTCCAGTCTGCATGCTAAAGAGGAAAGACACTGAACCCCCAAATTGCCCAACAGCTGTGTCGGCAGTGTATGATAGAATGAGCGCTGAAAACAGGAGCTGTTGTGTGTTAGTGTGTGTGTGTGTGTGTTAGTGTGTGTGTGTGTGTATAGAAAACTTGCTATATAAATAGAAAACCAGTTTTTTACCATTCCATTCAAAGTCATCCCTGTGATTGGTCACAGTTAACCTTGATGTGGAGCACCACAGCAGGAGCTCTGCACCATTTTGCACTACACCCAATTGAATTAAGTGTGAGTTTTTTTTTTATTATTGTAAATTAATTATCATTGTCTTAAAGTTAAAATTCTGGAGTTCAAGACAACAGCTCTCACAACAGCTGTTCAGCCAACATTCTTCACACATACTGACAAACATTCAAAAGATATGATTTCAACCTGTTGGCCGTGAACTTTCAACAGTGAAGCAATTTACAACAGCTCAGGATCAATGGGCGCACTGTGTCTGACTGTGTCAGTCACCTGAGGATTTAACACTGTGTTCATGTCCTTTTAGCCGAGTTCTTACCATTTCCTGCAGGTGCGAGGGTACACCTCGTTGCGAGCCATAACCCCCAGGGGCAGGACAAATGGCTGAGCTTCTAGAGGACTGGTGCTGCTGCTGGGGTCGGGCTCGCAGCTGTCTGAACAGGCACCATGGTCGACCTCCAACCCTTCCGCCACGCTGGCACCGCCACAGGCCTCCTCTGCTGCTGCACCGCTGACCGTGGGAGAGATAACCTTAACCCGTTGTTCCGTTTCCCTCTGCACCTCCGCGTGTACCCCCATTACAAGCTGAGACAGTTCCTCTATTTTGCGCTGGTGCTCCAAGTCTGGGAGGACAACGGGCCGCCTCAGGTCAACGTCTAACGTGAGCTGCCCTGCAGGAACGTTGGGGTCTCCCTGTAGGAAGGAGTGTAATTACAGTTTGCACCACTAGCAGATGACTGTGGTGGATTCATGCTGTTTTCCACTTCAAAAGGAATAGAAATCATAAAGCACGAATTTTGGCTGAGTAGTAGCCAGAGGAAGACCATTACCACATTAACAGGATTTTAAATGATTAACAGGAAACCTGTGATTATCTAACACAGCAGGGTCAACATGCATTCCAGTCCTTTTCTATTGGTTACTTCACCATGAGGAGGGATTCTTTTTGAGAAAGCAGATCAAGATTATTCACTAACTTACAGTGAGTTTGGTGGCTCTTGCAGAAGTCCCATGGAAACTCAGCATGACGATCTCCAAGCCGTGACTGCCATAGGTCCCTTTGAAGAGGCCGGGCTGCAGCAGGTCGGAGGGCATTCTAGGAGGAAGGTAGATCCTCCGGTACGTCAAGCAGTTACTGTCAGGAGAAATAATGTGAATGCCAGAGCCAGTCTACCCGGTCGGGTTATACATTCACCCACGAGAGAATTCTGAACAATCTCCACAGATGAGATGCTTCTCTTGTCATTAATGTTAAACCCACAAGAGCCACTGAGTAAACAAACAGAGTAAGTGTGATGTAAGGAAAACTCTCGTACTCGTATTGACTTGTGTAAATGAACTTCATCAGGATGAGCTCCTGCATGTGTTCATGGAAGATTTCTTCCAACGTCCGGCCCCATTCTTCCTCCAGCCATGTCCTGAACTCCTAAACACACAGACAAAACATTTTTTGAAATTCAAGAATGCTACCTGAAGAATTACACAAAGGTTATCTCAGGGAGTCACAGATCCCTGGCTGGACCCACCTCCTGTCGGCCTCCTGGCATGCGGTGATGATCCGTCTGGTTACATTTCGTTGAGAATTCATCCTTCTTGACAGTCTGAAAATAACAGAATATGACACACACATTGGAGGATGGCCGACTGTTTTTTAAGCTGCTGACCTCAAATTACTGGAGAAACATCTATCCTGTCAAGCTGATTCCTTTGGTGCTTCTTGAGCTGCACAACCCCTCACCTGTATGTCCCCTTTGTGGGGACCCTTGTGTCCGTACATACACTCCACTGTGGCCTTATTGCTCTCCAACATGTGGACACGGAAGAGTGGCCGTGTTCTCATGGGATCCTCCACGCGAGGGTCATGAGGTGGCAAATACATCCAGCCAATGATGAACAGCCCATCCACCTGAATGAAAAGAACTTTTTATTCATTTATCAGCCATGGTAAGTATTTTAGGTTTCCTGCCAAAAGAAAAGCAGTTGACTTTTAATTTTTTTTATGTAAAATTATAGACATGGTTCCTCATCTTGAACAAACAGTATGTAAGTCGGCTGTTAAGGGTCTCTCATTCTAAACAATAACAAAAGAACTAGTTTGTTGGCCTCTTGAAGCAGTGTGGGATCATGGGAGTTGTTGTCTTCACCACCACCGCAGATGCAAATCATGTTCACAGACAAGTAAAAAGGTTTCAAAGATGTATTCATGTTACGCAACAAACGGCAATGAATAACCATGATCCTTTGCGAGTGGCCAATACAAAAAGTGGAAGGAAGTGGCTAACTGGCTATCAGTGTTTTTTCCTTCGTCACATGTTGTTTATGAAAGTTATAGCAGAGACAAAGTAAAATGAAACCTGGCGATTTTTCTTGATTTTGGATCCTTTCAGTTCACAAGTCAACAAAATATATAACACACGTCTCGTTATTTTAAGACATTTTTATAAAGAACATACATCTTTAATGCAAAAAAATCTGTATTGAGTTGCACAACTTACCACAACGTTGAGCAATCCGCCGTAAGGGCCGATGTCAGGCTGCCATAAGCCCAAGATCTGTCTGTAAGGGTAAAGCACTGCAACACAAAAGCCCAACATCACACTATAATGGTCAGTTTCTGCAGTGACACACTTACACTTTACTACAGGCTGTATTGTGCATGGGTAAAAACACAAGAGGAGTTCAAATCCACAGACGGAGATTTTTGGTTTAAAGTTTGTCAGGGAGGAATCAATGAGACCTAAACTGACCACGTCCCTGTCAGCCACGTTTTTGAAAGCACACACGAGGCACATTGCGTCAACCGGCCTCAAACAAACACTGCAGAGGAGGTTTATTACCGCGTTTACTGTCCACACAGGGTGCATTACTCTGATGCAACCGTTTGCTTGCAAGTGAAATCAACACACACACACACACACACACACACACACACACACACACACACACACACACACACACACACACACACACACACACACACACACACACACACACACACACACACACACTTCAGCCATCCACCTTTGAGGCCAGTGTACATACAGTGTGTGTACACGTCTCTATAGTCCATGTGCTCGTAGTCAGGGAGGAGCTCCATGAAGCGCCCAGACTTCACCCGGGGGTTGACACCTGGCGGGGCACAACACAGGCACGTGTAGAGCAACCGCGGACCGAGGCGCGCTCAGTCCAGTGCAGCACTCGAATGAGTTCAGTCATAAAATAAAATAATGATCTATTCAGAGAGACACTCTGCCCGTTGTGTTCTGTGGCAGCTGGTGTTACAAAACAGGAACAGATGGAGGGAGAATACATTATCAAAAAAGTGGTTTAAAATAACTTGTGCCATCAAGTCCGAGTTTAAGTGGGACAGAGAACCCATATTAACACCAACAACAGCTTTTGCCAGGAATGCATCTGCAGCAAAACACTGTCAACATTAGGAGACCCATGTGGACACCTACCCCCACATACACAAAACAGAGGATAATAATGACTTTATTCATCGAGCACTTTTAGAAGTACAGAATGCTGCACAACAGGAAAACAAATGGTTAAAAATACAGAAGGGAGAACATAAATAATATTGGTGATAATAATAAATGAACTGAAATAATGTAAAGACTGCTAATGCTGAATGCTATGATGGTTTGAGAAGGAAACAAATAATTGATTAATTGGATAGATTCATGGGACGCATGAGAGCTGATATTATTCAAATCAAACTCACGTTTCACATAGAGCTCCCTGCTAGAAACTCCTCCCACCTCCACCTTCCTCAGATCCCCCTTCAGATCAAACTCTGCAGAGAGAAAACACAAGAGGAAAATTAACGTTACACTAAAAACATATTAGGGCTATGCAAGCCACGCATAGCATTAGCGGTAATGAACGTCGTTACACAGTAAGGAAGGTTATTTAAACAGTGAAGTCAATGATCTCCATATTTATCTAATTCACAATGTTAACCGTTGAGTTACACATTAACTTGAACTCCAGTCAGCAGACGAAGATGAGAGCCAATCGCGTCTGCTACTCAGAGATTCACAGGATTTCTTTAACACAAGTGAGCTAAACGGCTGTTATTATTACTGTTATTTGTCACTGATATAATAGGATAATGATTCCGTACACTGCAGCACTAGATCACATAACTTGATGTTTGTCTTTGTCATAACTTATAAGTAGAAGCAGGAGAAATCACAGTCATCCACCTTGAACTGCTCCGATTTGTTCCTGTCCCTCATTTCTGGGAGTACTGTCCCTTTACCTCTGATACAGGTTGTTCTGCTTGCTGTCTCCACTGTGACTTTACTGCTCTCTTGTATCTCTGCACCACTGAAAGTCAGGGCTTTAGTTCACAGTGTTTTCCAAGAGTTTTGTAAAGGGTAAAAACATGTTTGTTTTTTATTTCACTCAGTGATAAAAAGAGGCTGCTCCAAGTGTCTGGCACTCAGGTTGTTGTGTAACTTTTCAGCATGTGGCATTCCTCAGGGCACCACTATTATAAGCTGGAGTGAGAAAATGTTGAGTGCGTTTATTTGATAAATGAAGTGGGGTTCTATTCACTGATCAGCAACAACATTACAACCATCTGTGTAACATTGTGTAGGTCCCTGTCATGCCATCAAAGCAGCTCTGACACATTGACTCCACACGTACTGAGGGGAGTCCCCTGGTATCCGGCACCAGGACTTCAGCATTTGTGAGGTGAGGCCTCTATTGATCGGACTGGTTATTCCAGCACGTCTCACGGCTGCTTGATCAGATTAAGATCTGGCTTGTTTTAAGGCCAAGTCGGCACCTTGAACTCTTCGTCGTGTTCCTCAAAGCACTCCTGAGCAAGTCTTTCAGTGAGGCAGGGCACATTGTCCTGCTGAAAGATGCCAATGCCATGAGGGAATACCGATGCCATGAAGGGGGGGGTGTACGTGGTCTGCGACAAAGTTCAGGGAGGTGGTACGTGTTTAAGTAACATCCACGTGAATGGCAGGACCACAGGGTTTCCCAGCAACAAATGCAATGCACTGCACAGGGGTCAGCATGTGGCTATCATATCCAGCAATAACCTTTTATTACAGACAACCGCTTGACTGGTTGTCTGTCCTTGGACCAAATTGGGCAGATTGGTACTAACCACCACAGACCTGACGTGACCTGCTGGCTCTGGAGATGCTCTGACCCAGTCGTCCAGCTGTCACAACTTGGCCTTTGTCAAAGTTGCTCAGATCCTCCGTCCATTTGTCCTGCTTGCAACACATCAACATTACTTGCTGCCTACTATAATCCCACCCCTTGTAACTGCATAGTCACTGTTGTTCACATCACCTATCAATAGTTTTAATGCTGTGGCTGATGGGTGCAAAATGTATTTCTTGACAGATGCCAGTTGTACTGTGGTATTTCTCCCCTTTACTCCCCTGAATAAATTGTATGGAACTTGTATGCAAAAGTGGATATTTGAATCCATTGTGGGCAATGTGGTGTGTCAATAAACAGGGATGCTTTGTATATTTTAACCTACAACTTTGTCCCACTTGATTTAGCTGACATTTTTAGACACTACTATAATATAACATACAGGGTTTTATCTATGAGTGTGTACGGACACTGTACAAAGGTTTTAAAAATCCCTTGATGATTAAAAACAATTTACGAGTGACTAATTGCTTCAGCAGTTTCCTTGATGTGGTTCTTTTAAAAACATGAGCAGTGAGCCCGGAGGGGATGGGGAAGTGAATCTTTAATAACATAAGAGTCATGCTGGGGTGGGGTGGGGTGGGGTGGGGGTGGTGCTGATCACAATCATGGCCCCTGTCCCAATAGGCTGAATCCGGCCCTGCATCAACAGTCTTATCATTTACCCTGACTGATCACCATGGGCCTGTCAACATTGAGAGGCCTGGCTCCAGTTCTGCAAAGCACTGGCTGGGCTAATTCCCTCATGGTTCCCGCACTGATCGATAGAAGAGCTTTCAGGCGGAACCATAACTGCTGACTACAGACAACCTGACGACAAATCCTACAACACATGTGGTACTGATCTGTGACTTTGTGGAGCTGTGCAGGCCGGGGAAGGTTTACACGGTCGCTATATTTACCTTCGATGCAGCGCCTCCTCCAGATGGTCTCCATGTTGAGGATCTGTCTGAACGTCTTGCAGACGAGGGCCACGCTCGGCAGCGCTGTCCCGGGGAGCAGGGAGAAGATTTCCACGAGCAGCTCCGGCGGTAGTTCCACCAACGATTGCGGGTGCTGGGGTCCGGTGCTGGAGCCTCCTCTGTTGACACGGCCGCTGCCATATTCGCAGGCGTCACTCGGCCCTGCAGTGGCGCCTCCGGAGACGTCTCCCTGCGGCTGGCCCACGATCCTCTCCCCTTCTTCCTCGTCCATGTCGGAATCGCTCCCCTGACCCTGCTGGTTCTGCCGCTGTCGCCTCCGGCACCTTCGCGACTGCCCCACTCCGCAGAGCCTGGCGCACACAGCCATCCGTAGTTCACCAGACGGGCAACATTACATCACTACGACATGTCAGCTGCAGCCTGGTCTCCTCCTGCCCCCGTGAGCACGGAGCGGCAGCGTTTCCTCTGACGTCACGGCGACGCACGTAAACAGCGCAGTGGCGTCGTCGCGTCCCGCACATTCACAGACAGTCACTACGCCAGGAGTACGCTTCACACGCTGTACTGTTCCCCTTTAGACTGCATATTCCACACGCGTGGTTTCCTAACGTGTCCTGTGAGATGTCGTCAGGGCGGATTGTCCACACATGGAGGCAAAGAGACACGGGAGAGGACGTTGTTATTTATAACTTCTGCAGTTTGCTACTTCAGAATCACCCCGTGCCGATCAGACTCCTCCTCAAACTGTTCTAAAAATGTACTGTGAACTGTTTTAATGTTTGAGTGTGGAGGTTGAATGAAGAGTTTTTAATATAAAGTCAAAACGATCTTTTTGACGGTGAAGAAAAACAAAAGACGGTGAAAAAAAACAAAAGTCGAGCTAGCCAGGAGTCGAACCTAGAATCTTCTGATCCGTAGTCAGACGCGTTATCCATTGCGCCACTAGCCCGTTGAGATACCACAAGTAGGTAATAAAATACTTGAATGCTACATCTTGGTCAATTCTTGCAGGCGGACAAAAGGATGATTGCTTTCATGACCAGGACTCGGCTCGACTCACCTGTGGCAGCGGTCTGTGGTTTCAGACACATGTTCCATCCAAAGTCTCTACAGCTGTGAGTGACAGATGATCCAGATGTGATCAGCAGCAGCATCCAGCATCACAAACAGTCGCTTCATGTGACTCTTTAGAGGAAAAGATGTCTCATCTCTCTCTAAATTAAGATAAGAGTTTCTTTTCTCCCTGCTTTTGGCCCCATGACGAAGACAAGGGAGTATATTGTAAATAGGGTAAATCCAGTACAAATATAATATGTATATAATTAAAGTAAAATAATCTCTATCTCAAATTAATCTCTATCTCAAATTAAATGACTGATGAGCTGTTATGGTAATACAGTTATTGGTAGGTCCCAATAACTCGTCATTTTTAATCAACCACACAGTCGTGCCCTGGAAAAAAAGTAATAATCAAATCCAAACAGTGATTTCCATGAGTCTGCTGCTGGATGGTCTGAATAAGCAAACCAAAGTCGCGTATAAGCAGCGAACATGGCAACCCAGCAAATAAATACGCCTGTAGATGTGCGCAGTTAACGGGATGACAACATGTCTGTACAAAATATCGTTGTGATGGATTATTTAAAGTCCCATGAGAACATATATCAGGTTACCGCGTGTATTATAACACACAGCGGATGGCAACAGGAGTGTAAACACTGTGGTTGCGGGATACTTCCAGACGGATGTGGCAACCGCGAAGCAAACCCGGAAGTGACTGCAGGCGGGAAATTCGGTAAATATTATGAAAGCGTCAGAAAACGAAGCCACGATTCAGACTAGTTCACTGAAGTTAAACCAGAGTTAGATTCGGCTGGAACCGCAGATAAGTGGAGGTGAACGTTTCCTTTGTGCTTTCAGTTTAACAAGCAACCATGTAGTAACAAACTGAGTGTGACAACAAGCGGTGTTTACTTTCTGTCTCTGTCTTCTATGTCTCAGGTCGACCATGAAGGCTGTCATTGATAGAATAGTCTCCCTGTCAGATGGAGGCAGTGCCGCTGAACTTGAGAAGTACCTGTCCTCCCTCAAAGATGACCAGGTAGCTGTTGTCAATGCCTACGTTTCTAAATCCCATCCAGCAGTGTACGACCCCCCATTGGAAACACTGACATCTCTGCTATCTGCTTTCTAGTTAATCAAAGTGATCACCAGCAGCGCATTGAAGGGGAAGATGGTCGGTGCCATAGTTAAAGGTATATTTGAAGGTGAGTGTACATCTACATCATAGTTAAAGGTATATTTGAAGGTGAGTGTACATCTACGCCATAGTTAAAGGTATATTTGAAGGTGAGTGTACATCTTCATCATAGTTAAAGGTGTATTTCAAGGTGAGTGTACGTCTACATCATTGCACAGGCGCAGTCAGGATGTCAGTGGTTTGACACCAGCACGTTGTTTATATTGTCCCATCACTCCTCAGGAGCATCAGAGATGTTAGTATGAGTGAATTGGTTTTGTTTGTGATACACAGTTGGTGCAATAAATAAATCTTTGCCCCTTCCACCAGTGACTGTCAAATAAGTTACAAAAAATGCCATAAAATAGATGTTATATCAAAACAATACCCACATCACAAAGTGCATGCTCTGTTGTTTTTAGGCTCTCCTTCCAGTTCCACTGAGGGATCAAACCGCAAACTTCTTGTTTATCAGCACTGCATCCCCCTGTGTGAGTCCGGGGACCTTCAGACTGAGGTGGCGGCTGATATCATTGGACTGCTGATGCTTGAGGTAAAACAAACAACACAAAGTAGCAAAAGGCATAATTATGATACAAGGCAGAGTATTTATTTATACAGGAAACCAGTCCATGTGGCCTCTCTTAATAATAATCATGGTTCCTCAGTTAAAGGGCAGCAACATGTTATGATAAAGATTAAAGAAGCTTAGATACAGCTCTTAATTAATAATAATTTAACTGCAATACCTGTTTACTGTATATGTACAATCCTACTACACTGTATATTCTGTTCAAATAGTGTTTACTCTGTTTATAATGTATATATTATTTATATTTTAGTTTTTTTCTCGTTTTTATATTGTATGTTTACTTGTTTATTACTTTTCACTTTCCCCTTTGCTGCTGTAACGTGACACAATTCTCTAGGATGTTTTTTCCTTTCCTTTGTAATGACTGTACACCATGTCTGCCACAAACTGATACTTTATAATTCCTGTTTTATCTTTTTAAATGTTACACACAGACTCATACACTGTCCGGACCCTCTCTTGCACAACTGGCGTCTCTTTTCGTTGAAGCCATTAAGGTGAAAAAAATGGGCAGTGGGAAATCGCTGGAGCTATTTCCTACAGTGCTGACTGCCCTCGCAGCCTGTGAATCCTTGTCTTTTGGCAAAGGTACGTGCAAGTTAGCCCTAGTAACTTTGATATTTAGTGTATATTAATTGTGGTTGTGTTATTTGTACGTTGAAAATGATAAACGACAATAAGTCTCTTGTGGTTCCTTTTAGGTGAACTCAGTGGTGAGGAATACAAGAAGCAGCTGATCAACAGTCTCTGCTCAAGCAGGTACACGTGTAAATGTGCACTGAGTTTTTAGGCAGTGTTTTGCTGTCGATGTTCTTGTCCTTTTTAAACTCAAACCATTTCCTTTCATGCAGATGGGACCCACAGTGTGTTATCCACCTGACGACCATGTTCAGGTAACAACGTTGACTGCTGTATTGCTTTATCATTATCTTTTCTTGATTTCACAATGACATCACAATGGTACATGAGTTCTTATTGTTATCTTGTGCCTCTACTTGGGGAGACATTGCAACTAGTCGGCTGTGTTTTTGTGTCTGGCTCCTTTTAGGGATGTGCCCCTGTCACCAGAGGAGCTGCAGTTCCTGGTGGAGAAAGTACTGCGGATGTTCACTAAACTGGATCTGCAGGAAATTCCACCGCTGGTTTACCAGCTGCTGCTTCTGTCTGCAAAGGTGTGCATGTGTGTACAACATGGTCATTTTCCATATTCTTTTTTGTTTTGAAGATCTAAATGCCTGCCATGTGTGTGTTAGGGTGGTAAGAAACAGATCCTGGATGGAATCATCGGATATTTTAAGGAGCAAGACATTCACCAGGAGAAAGAGCAGAAACATGGAGAGTGAGTCACTCATACACTGACGAGTGACAAATACCACATTTATTCAGAATCTAACATCCTAATCTCCATTTACAGATTGTTAATTTTCACTGTTTGTTCCTCAGGAGCCTGGATCTAGAGGTTCTGTCCATTCCACAGGACCAGTTACGACATGTGGAGGGCACCGCCATCCTCCACATCGTCTTTTCTATACGACTCGACCATGACCTCGGAAGAGAATTCCTCAAAAGCTTTAAGGTTATTTATGACTTTATGTATCTGAAATTATTTAAAAAATATTTAGAATAAATGTTTGTATGTGGAATATGCCAAAAAATCTTAAATTGCATTTCTGCAGACGTCATATGGCGAGCTGTGTCCTTTCAGTGCTGCACTGATGCTCTCAGTGGCACGTATCCAGCGCTATGAAGAGCAGGTGAGAATCTTTTTTCCCTATACTCGTTTGATCCATAGTAGATTTGATCTCTTCTGTCCACTCATATTTCTTTCTCCCTTCGCTGGTCTGTGTAGGTATTTGACCTTTTGAAGGGGGCGATCATCAAGAGCTTCAAGGACGAGCAGCTGCAGCAGGGGTCAAAGTTCCTGCAGGACGTACTGCCTGGACACTGCAGTGTGGCTCAAATGATACTGGACACGGTCAAGAACAGGTCAGAACATCAAGGCATCTTTTAATCCGATTTAAACTTTCAACATATCACATATAAAATTATAGAAAGTTTAAGAAAATCTTCTCTTCCACATGTGCAGCGTGTTTGGGTGGGATCACGTGACCCAGGGGCTGGTGCAGCTGGGGTTTTTCATCATGGACACATTTGGACCCAAACCTGGACCATTTGGGAAGATTTCAGAGGGGTCTTCTACCGTGGCGAGGACCCCAAATCAGCAAGCATGCAAGCTGGGAGGTCAGGTGCTTCTCCAAGGCTTTAAGGTAACTTTGAATATTTTTTAATTGAATTATCACAATGCAAATGATGTTTCATGTGTATAATATGCTCACTGGAGGATGTGTGTTCTTTTTTGGAAGATGCACGAGCCTATCAGAGGTGAGATACTGGAGCAGGTTTTAAATCGACTGGTCACAAAGACGGCCTCGCCTGTCAATCATTACTTAGGTAATACAACCTTCAAATGTTGGTCCTAGATTTCAGATGTGCACAAGTGTCTAGTATTTCGGGTTATTGATGAGATTTTAAACTGTATTTATCATGTTTCTTTATATCATCAGATCTTTTCTCTGACATCGTGATCTCTGCTCCCATGATCCTCCTGGAGTCGTCTTCCAAGGTGACAGAGACATTCGACCACTTGTCATACCTGCCCTTAGCCACAGTTCAGGGTCTACTAAAAGCTGTTCAGGTGCCTAAAACACACACATATAAAAATGTTGTCTATACAAGCTTCTGTTCCTTTATTCAATCGCTCTTTTTCTCTGTTTAATCTCAGCCCCTGCTCAAGGTCAGCATGTCCTTGAAAGACTCTTTGATTCTAGTTCTCCGCAAGGCCATGTTTTCCAGGTGTGTAGTAATGTGTTCTTAATCAAATGAGGTTTATCTGTAAAATATATAATTCATGCTTTGGTTAATGCATTTGAAAGCTTAACGGAGTTTAACCCCTGAAGATAACTTCTGACACTTTCCTCCTCTGTAAATGAATTGTCTCTACTAGCCAGCTGGACGGCAGGAAGTCAGCAGTCACTGGCTTCTTGTTGCTGCTCAAGAACTTCAAGGTGTTGGGCAGCTTGTCGTCGAGCCAGTGTAGCCAGGCGATCTCCTCCAGCCAGGTACAGACTGCTCTTGTGGGTTTTACATATATGCACGTGAAAATATTTGCCATTTTATATATAGTCCATCAAATATTCTGTATCTCTCTGATCCCTTGAATAGGTCCAAGTGGACGTTCATTCACGTTACAACTCGGCTGCCAACGAAGCGTTCTGTCTGGAGATCCTCAGCAGCCTGCGTCGCTGCCTGGGCCAGCAGGCGGATGTGCGGCTTATGCTTTATGAGGTTAGAGATCACTTTTCTGTACCACCACATATTAGTACCATTAACTTCAATAGTAAATCATTTTACTACAGTATCTTTTATACACATCTTACTACTGCAAAGAAGATTCTGAAAGAAAAGCTTTCTTTTATTTCAGGGATTCTATGATGTTCTCCGTCGCAACTCTCAGCTTGCAAGCTCCATCATGCAGACCCTGTTCTCACAGGTAAGTGTGTATATTCTGTGTATATTAAGCGCAATCTGTGAGATATAATAGCCTATTTGTAATCTTATCTATATGAATGTGGGGGCTGTATGTCATTTCTGTGTATCCTTAGCTGGGGCGGTGCTATGAGTCTGAACAAGACCTCCTGCCCCCGGTGAAGCTGGAGCCATGCATCACAGCTCATGGAGACCAGGTCTACCTCCAGGAGCCACTGGTAATCTGTCCGCACTGCAGCATTAATGCAATTCGGTGCTCCTGGTGCACTGTGCAGATGTCGCTGTGCAAATGTCTGCTATAAATAGCGTGTGTTCCTTCTCAGGGACATCTGGTGAGCTGCACTGTACAGTGCCTGCTGTGTCTGCAGAACATGCGTCCATCAGCCAATCCCAATGCTGATGACAGCGACGAGGAGGAGGAGGAGGAAGGATACCAGTCTGAACTACAGACGATCCTCGAGAGCATGACGAAACGCATGATCAAGAGTGAACTGGAGGACTTTGAACTGGTGTGTTTTCCGGACACAGTATTAAAAATGGATGTACACTGGATGCTGTTCAAAGTGTTAGTCTCCCACAAAATCTGGCCTAGATGTGTTTTAGTGACCAAAGCTTTAAGATGAGAAGCACTAAGAGTCTGTGATTCTAATGAAATGATTTGTCTGGCTAAAGATAATACGGAATTCCTTTTATGAGATGTGATCTCAGGAAGCAAGTGAGCATCTGTCCTCTGTCTCTTAGGAATTAATGAATCCACATTCTCCTTTTCCAGTGTTCCTCACTTCTGTACTTGTCCCTGGAAGCATCATCTGACATCGTATTCTCTCTCTATGTTGATTAGGACAAGTCGGCAGAGTTCTCCATCGGTTCTAGTGTTGGGGTGAAGAATAACATCTATGCAGTGCTCGTGATGGGAGTGTATGAAGTTCTCATGGAGTACAACTTCATCAAAGCCAACTACAGGTAACAACCCCACCTTTGTCTGCCGTTGATACTGTGTAGTGTAATTACACAGACTATCATAATATTTGCCTCTATGTGTCGCAGTAAAAGTCGCTTTGAGGAGCTCTTGCAGCTGTTTCACCGTTACCACAAGCTGTCTGAGATTTTGAAGGAGAAATCTGGAAAAGTTCGAGTGCCCTCACACAAAACCCCCCGAAGTTTACTCTCTCTGGGATTCGTATCAACTCTCCTCACTGTGCTGTTCAGGTAAATGCTCTAATCGTAGTTGTTATGATTGTTGCACTGACATCAAAAGCACTAAGCAAACTTGAAGAGCAAAAAGTTACAAATACTATGAAAACTCATAAAACTAGTTTTAAAAAATGTGTTAAATGTACATTTAAGCAAGATTAGTGCTAATAATACCAAGACATTAGAACATTTAAAGTTACTCGAGTGCTGCTGAAACAGATCTAACAAATATTGATTTTCTTTCAGAGACAGTACTCAGAGCAGAGAGGAGGCTCTCTCAGTGCTGCGCTCTAGTGGAGAATTTGTGCGCTATGCAGTATGTGTAGTCTTGCAGAAGATCCAGCAGTTGGAGGAAACTGGCCACACAGACGGCCCAGATGGACAGAACACGGACCGGACTTTCCGCTTCCTCTGTGACATGACGAGGTTGGAATGACTTGTCATAAAAACAGGATTTACTTTATGTTCCTGGTTTTGTTTGATTGATTCGTCTTTTGTCTAAATGTCTCCTCAGCGTGCTGATGTGGCGTTACACCAACATCCCCAGCGTGGTGGAGGAGGCAGGGAAGAAGGAGAAGCGCTGCAGCCTGTCTCTTCTGTGTCTGGAAGGTCTGCTCAGGATCTTCACAACCTGCCAGCAGCGCTACCCACACAAGATGGCTCAGCTCCTCACCAACATGGGTCAGGATCACACAGTTTTCAATTGTGAATTTTACGCATTTCAAGTTTTACACCTGAATATTATACAGGAATTCATCATATTTTGTGTTTCTTGCAGAAATTGCAGAAGACGATCAGCAGCAAGACGATGCCGACGTTACAGAGATGAACTTCTTTTACATCCGACAGTTTCAGGTGCGATTGTCCTGTAATTCTTCGGGATGTATCTGCCATTTCTCCATCATTTTAAAGGTCGATTCAAACCTCAGCATCATCACTTAAGTTTCTTTCCCGATCAACAGAGAGCGCTGTTCACTCAGTTAAGTGGAGGAGAGGAGGACTTCAACAGCAAAGAGGCTCAGCTACTGGTCAGCATCTTGAGCGTGCTCTCACACCAGCTGAAACCCTCTTCCCAACAGGTTGGTGAACTCTTGGTGTGCTCTTCGTAGAACAAATCCTGCAGCACTAGTTTCACTAAAACACGTCTGCATCATCTACAGTTTGTTCAGATGATCACGTGGACTGTGAAAATCTGCAAGGAGACCAGTTTCGGTGAGTTATGTGAGAACTTGGTGTCAGTTTTATGCACATGGAGGGTTTTTTCTGATGTGTGGTTTCTTTTTTCCTTCTTTAGAGGATCCTGCTTTTTCCAAGGGGCTGCTCTCTCTTCTCTTCAACCTACATGTTCTCTATAAGAGTCCTGTGAGCCTGTTGCTTGAACTCTGCCAAGACATCCACAGCCAGCTGGGGGATATCGATCAGGTAACGCAAAATTAGTGCGATAATACCTGCACCTTCATGCATATCTAAATGATTACATTGTACAGCAATATATTTAAATTTAAAGACGGCAGCATTTGTGTCTGGGATATTTTGGCTTCATTTCTGGATAGTGGGAGGAAGTGGAGACACGTCGTCCGTCTTTATTTACTACCAACATATGGTTATAAGGAAAAAGTGCAACATTTCTGAATATTGTTAAATGTTTTTTTTAAATCAACTTATAGTTTTCATCTGTAAGCAGTCATCATTTGGTCTTTAACACAACTATTAATACTTTTAACAGTAAATTAATGGCAGTAAACAAGCAATTCAGTCCGAAGTAACTTGTCACTTTTCGATACCTTTCCTTTCTCTACGATCAGGACGTGGAGGTAGAGAAACAGTCTCATTATGCCATCGTCAACATAAAGACTGCGACAACAGCAGCGGTAAGTGTCGATCTCCTGCGACACAGATCTTGCAGAGTCATAGTGACGTAGTGTTGCTCACAGTCATGTTAATGTGTTTCCCCAGCTGCTGGTCCTGTCTCAGGTGGACAGGGTGCTCGAGGAGGTGGAGTGGCTGATTGCCAGAAGGAAAAGCCAGACGACCTCTGACAAATCTGACTCCGGTAAGAATCCTCTCAGTGACGCTCACTTGTAATAATGGTGAGAGGAGATAAGGGAAGAACTGCATCTCTGTCAGTTACATAATACAACACTAATGCTTTGTTGTGTAGGTGAAGCCACCCAGACTGAAGGTCAGCAGGATCCAATAGAGAAAGCGGTGACGCTGCAGCTCGGGACTCTTCTGACCGCATTGAACGAGCTGGTCCAGACGGCTCTGCTCTCTGGCACCTGCACCATCACACTGCTGAGAGAACTGCGTCGCACATACACCATCCTCACCACCCTGGTCAAATATGTGCGTCTTTGTCCACTCTGTGATCTCAGTGTGTGTGTGCAGTTTACCTAAATGTGACATTTACCTCGTCTCCATCTATTTGTTTCAGTACATCCAGGTTTGCACTACCCAGCACGGTTTGCTCCCTGCGCGCTTCGAGAAGCTGGTGAGTCCTGGTTTATTGTGTCATGGTTTGAATCTTCTAGTATTTCTGACATCAAGCTAATCTTAATGTTTCCTGTGCAGGTCAAACTGTCCGGCTCCCACCTAACACCACAGTGCTACTCTTTCATCACATATGTGCAGGTACTACAGCTGAATTCAGACCAATGTCCTGTTCAGACCTGAGGTTACCTTGTGTTGATGTAAAATCATTGTGTTTCCCTGTTAGAGCGGTGAATTTAGTGGTGGAGATGACAAGAAGAAAAAGAAAAGGAATGAAACCAACGTTGCTGGTTCTGTAAGGACATTTATCTCCTATAACTGTGGAGCTGAAGTGATTGTGATTTGATTTTAACAACAACACATTTACACGTAAAGATCTTTTTATTTTCCCTTGGCAGGCAAAACTTCTGCGAGAGACAAAGGCCATCCCTGATTTGATCTTCAGCATCGAAGAATATGAGAAATATCTCATCACACTCTCAAAGAAATCAAAGGTACGTGTGAGCTGAAATACCCAAAATACAAAAAGTGGAAAAATGTCGGTGCAGTTTCATCAGTCGGGTCACATGTGTACAGTGTTTCACTAACATCTGTGGGTATGTTGTCCAGGTGAATCTGATGCAGTACATGAAGCTGAGCACCTCCAGAGATTTCCGCATTATTGCTACTACTGTGGACGCAGCCCTGCAGGAGCAGGACGACACCCAGGAGGCAAGTTCCCTCTCACACTGGAAGCACTGAAAGATGTTTCTCCACATGCAATATTCTGCAACTAACTTTTATATGAGCAGACTTATGTTTGGTAAGTTGACTGTGTCTGTTCTTCTTCAGACCACGGAGTCACAGGACACCGAGGAGACACAAGAACCCAAACTGAAGAAGAGAAAACAGTGAGCCGGCCCCTCGGAAGCTCCTCGGTTTGACACACTCGTCTCCACGTTCCTCGCTGAGCTGGAGTTTCACCTGCTGATGAACGGCCTCTTGGCGGTTGTGAGCAGCTGTTCTGAACAGGAGTGAGGTCCACAAAGTGCTATCTGTCTTTCATCAGAGAGCCTTTAGTGATGTTGAGGATTTCATAGATGTCCAAGGCTTCACCTGTGGAAAGACAACATGTTGGTGTTCATGTGATTCAAAAGAATTCTGTATGTTATGTATTTAGAAACAAACTGTAAATACTATTTGACATTATTGTGAGATTTGACTTCCTGCCTAGTTTCATGATGAATAAGCTGCTTTGTTGAAACAGTTTTAACTATATGATACTTCACTTCATCTGTTCTTTGGCTACACTAACAGAGGATCTATAGTTTCTCATACATATGAATGTATCTTAAAGAGACTTCCAGCCAAACTTTATAATGTGCTGCTTTAAAATAAATATTATTTTCTTCCTTATTCTGTTTATTTAGTTTTATAGTCTGTTTTTCATTGTGTCGTACATAGAATTTACCAAGCATTGCAGGTATCACAGATAAAAACATTGACAGTTGTTATGCACAGGTTTGTGATTTGTTCCCTTAAGCTTAAAGTGGATATGATACGGAGATACCTTGAAAAAAGCATTTTAACTTTGCATGACATCTTTCTCTTCAATGTTACTATCATATGATGGGAAATCATTTTCCAATCAATGTAAGCCTTAGATTGTCTCTTATTTTGCAGAGATATTATTGTTGATGCTTATGACGGATCAGGAGATAACCCTCCCAAATAATATTACAATCCTACCTTGCATTGTATAGTTATTGTGTAACTCCACAATGGACACGGAGCAGGGGCTTAAAACAATACTCTATTTACCTGCAGTTTTCAGTCCAAACACGACTCAAGCCGGATGTCTTCCCCAATTACAAGCACGTAGATAGTAAAAATTTAAGTTGTCAACACAAGAAAACTCCCAAACCCGAATGTGGACATACTTGGGCCTTTAATAATTCTATGGGCTAATTGTTCATGCCTCAGATTACAGGGAAAAAAAGAAGATAAAAGTGGAAGACAGTGTGAAGAACTCACCGGGTGGCAGACCGTATCTGCGTTCCAGACCTGTGGGGTTAGAGGGGGTTTCACAGTCCATGTTGACCTCCTTCCTCAGACACTGGTCAATGTCAACAGCGCTGAAGAAAGCTACTGACTGGGGGAGGTCCTGCATACCCAGCGCGTGAGCGAACGCACTCCTGAAAAACAAACGCACATATTCAGAAAAGCTGTCAGGTTCCTTGCCCCTTTCTACGGAGAAGAATAAATACAACGCTGTGAGCTGACCTTGTGAGCAGGTTAGTGATCTGCAGTGCCAGTGCTGCTCGGTAACGGTCTTCACTGCGGACCAGGTACCGCACCTCGTCGTGGATGCTGATGCAGAAGCGGCCGTCGATGTTGTACTCCTCAAAGAGCCACTTCATGGCCACCAGCATCAGGTGCAGGTAGTCCACTGCTGAGCTCTGGACCACCCAGTTCACTCTGCTGGTGATGAACTGACGGAAGAAAGAGATGTGGCAGCAACAGCACATGAAGTCGTGGGATTGTTTTGTCATTCAGGGCACAAATGTTTCCAGGAACAACAGACCTCACATTATGTATTTCTTTATATTATACACAACAGTACAGAAATATATGAATATAATGAAAAGCTTACATGTCTCCATAAACAGTTTATACAATTAAACACTTTTATTGCACGTTTGAATGTTGATTGTCTTCAACAGGTTTTTCCGATTGGCTGTGGACTGACAAAATATGGATCTCCTCATACTAATAAAGGTTTTTGAACCCGGCATGACGTTGACTGCTCATACCTTTGCAAAACAAGCAGGTCTATTGGATTTAAGTTGGTGTGTCTCACCTCATCCTTGACTGCCTCGGGCTCCAGAGCTCTGCTAATCCTGCAGCCGAGAACCGGAGTGGCTGGCTGTGCTGAATGAGCTATACTCTCCAGCTTGTTGAACATGTCCGACTCAGTTCCTCCAGCCCACAGACGTTTTCCAACAATGTCCCACCTCTTCCTCCGAGTGCTGAGGGGCATGAGGAGGAGATGGAGGGGGGGGGGGACAACGAATGTAGAATATGTTGTGGCTCCTAACAAGTTTTTCTGTGACACTCTGGCTGCTCCTCTCACCTCTTTGCGGCCAGTCGACTGATCCTGCGCAACTCCTGCAAAGTGACGCTTCCATCATCCTCCCTCTCCACCTCTATGCCCAGTTCAGTGACCAGCCACTCGCCCTCCTCTGACAGATCATATCTGACAAAAAATACAAACATTCAATTAACTTACTTAGGCCATAATTGTGTAACTATAACTAGTGACTTGAAAATCCAATAACAAAGTTGTAATATTTATATATACTGTATATATATATAACAAAACTGAAGGGTTAGGGCAAAAAGATATCCTCATCGCCCCCTGGGAGCTGGCTGCAGTATAGGTCACAAACCCAGCCTCCTCCATGTTAGCAGATGGGACATGCATCAAACTAAAAAGTCAGGATAAATATTTTTTTCTCACAGATGGTTTCTGACATTTCAGGTAGTTGTCATTACTTAAGTGTAAATTTTTCAAGTAAATTTAAATTGAATTACTTATTTGATGCTATAAGAACTGGGTGAAACGTCATGATTGACAGCTGAAACTGACTCGCAACTGGCCGAGCGCACCAGTATCTGTTGGACCTCGTTACTGCAGATTCATCCCCTGATCACTAATGTGCAGACTCTGGATGGCGGAGACTGGTCATCCAGCTTTATTACACACAGTTTACGATTTAAACACACAACTAAACCTAGAAAGTAAAAACAGAAAGATGAAAACACAATGAATGAATCAGTCGTGTATACCTGCGTATGCCCTTTGTTAAGGCATACATCTGCCTGGCTTTGCTGGAAGCTTCTGTCTGACTGAGGCGGTGGTTGAACTGCATCAGCAGCCTCTCGGCAAAAGGTTGCCCTGCGCCATAGATGCGTCCGTAGTTGAACACCTTTGCGTGCTCCCTGCTGATGCCCACAACATCAGCAATGCGGCTGTGCAGGTCCGTGCCCTGACTCTTCTTTCCCTGAAGGGTCATCCAGCCAAACGCTGTGCAACCTGAACCCCGCAGAGACATAAAATCAGCACCGTTAATGTCCGATTTTGTTGCTGTATGTTAAAACCAAGACTGATGAAATATAAATTGCGTTTGACAACCCTCAATAATGTGTTATTTTAATCTAGGGAAGAACTAAACAAGAGTTGACGGGGACAAATCTCACCGTGCATGCCGGCAAAGTGAGCCTCTCCGAGCACAGCAGCAATCCACAGCTCCTGAGAGTCCACATCTGCTCCCACCAGGTGGTACCCAGGAGGCACCTGCACCATGGCCTTCAGCTCACTGCCCACCCGGTCCCGCTGTGGACACAAAATACAGTCGGCACACAGATATTCCTCTACTGACTGATAAAACACAGTTTAGTCCAAACCTCCAGCTGAGTCCGTCCCCTCAGACTCTTTCTCGAGTATCTCTTACCCGTGCGTTACTGGCCGTCAGCCACGTCGGCTCCACAGCTCGCCGTGTTACCGTTCCCGCGGTGATGACCTGAGGTAATATGGCACCATAGTGGCCCTCGTCATCAAAGTCCTTGTGTCTATGGGAGACAGAACGTTTTTTTTTTTATATACAATGACCTCCCCACCCCCACCACCCCACTATATGTCAGATCAACATCAATAGTTGTAATTGATACACCAGACAAACCTGATGACAGTACGAGGAAGCTCCCCTTTTCGCAACCACAGCACCATCTGAGAGCTGTGAGGGGAACCCAATAAATTCAGCGTCATCATTAACAGAGCTCGCCTGTGATCACAGTAAAAGAGGAATATGGTTACGATGAAATCTGACGTGTACCTGATACGTTTATGGGCATTCCTCCAGAAGGACATCATTTTGTTGATCTCCAGCGCTCGTGTAGCATTGGTTCCACTCCGTCCTGCCCTAAGAGTACCATCCTCCATCTTGGCCAGAAAGTCTTTCGAGAAGGGACTGCCGACATTGTTTTGGTTGCCGTCCTGAAACAAAAACGTTCAGTGAAGATGATGAAAGTAGCTCGGTGGAGTGACACTGTGCCAGTTAAAAACTGAAACTCCACTTTACCTTGTGAGGCAATTTGAAAAACCAGCACCCTGGGATATCTACATCATTGTAGGGCCCGTTTCCATGGTGATAATGGCACCGACTATTCTCTGGGATGTAATGTGGATCCTGGGACTGGGGTTGACACAGAATATAAAGTATATCATACGACAATGTTAAAGAAGGTAGTGCAGTTCCAACTGAACAAAACAAAAGGAGTGGCTATAAATAATTAACAGGACATCATAGTGTTACACATTAAGCACCAGTACATAACACAGATCAAGTCACTCACTGTGTTTTTGGTCCTTGTCGTTCTGCCTCCATTTTCCTCCATCAAACTTTCCAGGGAACTTAACTCCTCCACCTTAAGAAGAGGTTAAGGAATAATTCTCCGTCATGACACATATTCTATCAGTTCTGAGCCTGTTGGCCTGAGCAGTGACTGGAAATAGCATCAATGCCGACTTTAGAGGATTTCAAATTTTGTGCCCCTATTTTTTCACGCACCTTTGCCCACACTGCGCTGTCCGTCAACATGAGGTCATCTGATAGGGGGGAGTCCAGACATTCAGGCTGGTCTTTGCTGTTCTGCTCACAATGGTCCCTGTAAATGCTCTCAATAGCTCTGTGGAACACAACAATGCTTTCATTTGCACATCCTCCTTTAAATCCAAGGATAGATAATGAACAGAAACATCCAGGCGTATCAAGAGCGGTGTATTGACTACCTGTGTGGGCACACAGGCCCGGCGTCATCGTCGTCCTCCTGAGATTGAAGGTTATCCCTGCGTCCAGGTACCAGATAGCCCCACCCATGCTTCTCTGTGTAATGCAGAGGGAAACCATCCCACGTCAGACCCATCAGCTTGGGCGTCAGTCTCATCTGCAGACTGATCAGGCTGGCTCCAGGCGACCAGCTGGCCTCCTCAGACATCTTCTCACACAGCTTACGATACCATCTAAAAACACCGTAAAGGGGGAGAAGGACCGATTTGCTATAGGTGTCAAAACAGAAAACCCTTTAAAAAGCAGTGGATGGCTCCGTGGTGTTAGAGAGTGATCTTACCCTGGATGTCCAGGCAGATGTTGCCTTCTCTTAGGAAGTCGATTCACCGTTTCCTTCAGCCTCTCCACAGCCAGCCGGCCGGGGAAAGGGTCCTCGACCTCCTCTTCAGACGGTGGGCCTGGATCTAATCCAATCAAATCACCACATCTGTCAATTTCAACACTTTTTGGCCATGTTGTTATAATATTTCAACTCAAAACAGCCATCTTAAAAAAAGGGAGATTAAACATTCATGATTTGAGCTCTTTACCTTCTTCAGATTCTGCAGGAGGACTAACAACTTGTGCTTCAACAGTTTCTTTCACTTGTTTCTTCTTGCTGACTGCTACTTTCTTCAGCTTGAACTCCTGCACATCCCACTCAAGATCCCAGAGCCAGGGGTCTTCTTTATATCTTAAGTGAAGATATTTAACATATTCTGTTCAGAGGAGGCTTTATATTGTACCTCTAAAGACACATCCCATGGATTTATAGATCTATAGATTACACAACAGTCTTTCATGCTTTTTAATTTGACCTACTCAAACAGTTGTGGACAAAAGTGCATGTGCTACAAAAATGGTGGTAAACAGATTTTTCTTTTCACCTGTCGTCCTCCAGCAGCTGGCAGGCATCATCAGCTAGAGTCATCAGAGTCTTCTTCATCTCTCTCTGGAGCTCTTCGTAAACGTCTTGAGAATCTTCCAGGTACCGATCCCAGTTCTGATTGACAGGAAGGTAGCTCACACCCATCTCCAGCATCCCTGCAAACGTCACTGGATGAGGACACCTTATCAAAAGACAGTTGAGATCAGATTATTATGCAGCATTGTGAACAAATAATCAGTGTGTTTTATTCCTTAACACACACACAATCATTGTGTATGTGTTTGTGCTGACCTCTCCATGAACAGGGGCAGCTGCTCGGAGAAGACTTGATGGGTGGCCTGAACATCCATGGCGCAATACTGCATCAACTCCTGTAGAGGTCAGCAAAGGCAAAACTATCTTCCAACCGGTGCCTCATTATGAATGCAAGTCATTTCACAGGTTCTTATAATGTGAATACATTTAGGTTATGATTACTGACAGCCTGACACGATGTGCCATGAACCTCTGACCTGGAACTTGCTCCTGACATCCATCATGCTGCCCTTCACAAAGGTCTCTCTGGCCTCCTTCTGCAGCGGCGGCCCTCCCACGTACAGTGCATGGACATCAGCAAGGTTATTAATGCTGCCAAAATTCACCCAGTCCCAGGAGCCCATCTGAACAGCAAACAAAAAATAAATAAATAATCAAGCAACATTGACTTTTGCTGATGTAAATACTTGAACAGAAACCTGTGGTGAGAAAAAGACAAACCATTGGACCCTGCTTTTTCTGTCCAGTTTTCTTAATATGCTCCTTGACCCCCTGAAGACCCTTCCTCTTGCCCAGCTTGTTGGCCATCCATAGCATGCGCTGGAACCCAGTCAGTCCTGAAATAGCCATGTGCAGGCTCATGGTATCCATGAAGCGCACCTTTGAACTCTTCAGGAGAGAAAACAAAAGTATTTTCTAGAGAGTAAAATGTTTTAACTTTGATGTCATAAAAGTTACAGACTGGCTATTTAATAATGTGAAGAATACAACAAAGATCCAACCAAGAGGAAGGGCTGAGAACGCTGTGGTGAAAAGAGTTGAAAGGATAAAAATACTTTCACCATCCTCTGAATACTAACCTTTAGTAAGTATTGCTCCTTAATGAAAGATCGGTCAAAACTGACATGATGGCCCACTACGAGCCGGTGCTTCCACTGGCCTCTCGGAGGATAGGCAGAGTTCATAGGTGTCTCAAGAGGTATGAGGTCAGCGAGGGTCAACTGGTTTGACCAGGAGTATCGCTCTTCAATCAGACGCTTACTGCACCAGGAATACCTGGCAAGTGAGAAATCGAGAGCAAACACAATTTCCACGTATGAAAAAATTAATAGTTTAGCTAGGAGTATAGCAAGGAGGTGTATTCGTCTCCTTAAAAAAATCACAACATTCTAATTCTCCCTCACCAGTTAGTGGGAGACACTGCAGTAGCCAGCGTAGGACACCGTCCCTCCGTTACGCACACCTCCACATCAAACACCAGCGCAGACTCATCGGGGAAATCCACCTTCTGACTCTCCCCACTGGGCCCATAGCGTGTCCAGCCAACCTCCCACTTCCATTCCTGTGGCATGGGGGGGAGCTCGGCCTGCTGCAGCTCGATGGCAGCCACGAGGTAGGGCAGACTCTGATTCTGAGCCAGGATACGAAAGTGCTCATCAATATTTTCCCCAAACATCTGAGCCAGTTTCAGCTCCACGTCGGGCAACAGTGACGTTTCTTTCTCCCACAGCTGGTGCTTCTGCAAATGCTTGACGCCGCGCTCCACGTCCTCCTCTGCGTATTCTGGTTCCAGGCCTCGGAAGATCTGCTCATGGAGGTTCTTTGACAGCATCTGAATTTTGAGGGGATTCAGGCGGGTCTCTGGGGAGTCCTCGCCTTTGAGGGAGCGAGACCTGGTGCAGAAGGGGGAGCGTGAACACGTCCATCGCAGACAGACGAGAGACCTCTGCAGGGGACGGCGCAACACATGCAGCATCACCTCATGGGGACGTCACACTGGAGCTGGAAGACATCGAAACAACATCAGCAATACGACATGACACTTCTTAGATAGGCCTGGATTTCATTAAAGGCACAAAGTGAAATATTATACTTGAAGCGAAGGGAGTACATGGATCTAACGTTTATACAAATCAATAAGACATTAACTTATATTGTGACGTGTAATTGAGCTATTTCACTATTGTTATATGTCCTAATTATCCTGGTCTTATCGAATAAAATAAAATTGATTGTGTGATTTTATCTCTTGGTGTTATAGAGTTAAATTTATGCTTTTACTTGTCTTCAACCACTACAAAGTTAATACCCAGCTTTAACATTATCCATTGACACGACTGAAAGCAACTGTTAAGATTAACGTTACCTTAACAACTATAGTAAACCAATACAAATAGTTAGCTGTATTATTTAGCTAAATGATGATACAACTAGCCTGCTAATGCATGTTCACCTTAATGTTTACTAACAGTGACTGATGCTAACTTGATAGCCAAACTAAATATCGAGCTAAGTCTGTTAGCTGAACAAAAGCAAACCAAAGGAATCTCACCTTGTCTTTGTGCTTTCTGGTCTAAAGTTGAAGTGAATTGACTTAATTTATTTAAACATGTTTTTAAATCGCTGCACAGACGAGGAACATGTTCCTTCAGCGTGTCAGCAGCAACAACAACACAGGCAAGACGGGGCGCTAGCGCCTCCCAGCGGATTGGATGACTGCAACCCGGCAAAGCGATCGATTGGGGAGAACAGTGAGGCAACATAACCGCTTTAGCCGTCTTCTAATATGGATAATATATCTTTATATATTATATAAATAAATAAGGATATAGAAAAGCCTAAATATCATTATAATTATATGTGATTTTGACTAACAATAATATCAAAATCCGATTGTTCTCCGTGTAACGGTACCTGATGGCCGCGTGGCCTAATGGATAAGGCATCTGACTTCGGATCAGGGGATTGCAGGTTCGAGTCCTGCCGCGGTCGTTTGTTTTACATTTCTCATCAGGATTGTTTCTTTCATCAAAGCATATATTTGTTATTTTTTTTCTTCCATCAATTTCCTCTGCACTGCACAATAAACACTCCACTGATCCACTCGCATTCCCACTGAGTGACTTTGGATCTATAGCTGCTGACAAACAGTGACAGAGA